>NC_045426.1:530447817-530500317 GCF_902635505.1 Sarcophilus harrisii | reverse complement strand
TACTTTTTTTTTTATTTTTTTTTTCTGAGGCAATTGGGGTTGTGACCTGCCTAGTGTCACACAGCTAGAAAATGTTAAGTATCTGAGGTCAGATCTGGACTCAGGTCCTACTGACTTCAGGGCTGGTGCTGTAACCACTGTACTACCTAGCTGCCCCAATATTGCACATTTTTAAAAGCCTATCTAGTGCTACTTTCACTTTGAAATCTCCCCCTGTCTACTTTAGCCTATGATTGTTTTTAGATTCCTTGGCAGCTAGGTGGTACAACAGATAAAATCTGTAACTTGGAAGCAGGAAAAATTCAAATCCTGCCCCAAGTTACCTCTTGGGTATGTTGACTTAATTCCCCAAATTCACAGTATCTTCTCAGTATCAAAGACAAAGCTTGAAGCCCTTCTTTATCCCAGGACTGATTTACTATCCATTATACCATGCTACATCTCTTTATTGTTGCTTTTTTTTCATATGCTTAAAAGAAAAATTCATTGTTTTATATTCTATGTCTTAGCATCTAAAATTTAGGACTTTATAAGTTACAGAGAAACTAAATTACTGGGATTTACTAAAAATAAGTCTTTAAAAAAATTATAGCTATTTTATTTTTACATTATAACCATTCACAGATTACTTCTGTGAGAAATATCTTGTATCAAGGCAGAATTGTTAAGTAAAACTAATAACACAAATGACCTCTGAACATAAGGGACGTGAAACTTTTCACATTTGCAGCATCACCCACCAATTTTTTTAATGAATAAAAACATATTTTCTCAGTCTCCCAACCCCCACCCCATTGAGAAAGAAATAAAAAGAACAAAACAAATTTCTTATAACAAATATCTATAGTCAAGGAAATTAAATTCTTTTAAAATATACACACAAAAATGCATATGTCTCCTGTATTTTAAATCTGTCTTATCTCTGTAGCAATATCATATTTCATCCTTAGTTCTCTGAGATTAGTTTTTAAGAAGGGTGTGGAGCATAGTGAATACTACTAGACTTAAGATCATGAATATCTAGTGATTGCTTCATCTTTGTCCCAAAAGAAGCTTTTTATTAAATGGAGTTCTCACTAACATTTTCTTTCATTATTTTTTCCTGACTAAAAATATTTTTTTAATTGTCCTAAATGGAAATAAACAATTGACAACCAATTCTTGTTTTGCATTTTCTTTATTGGCTTGTTACAAAAAAAAGAAAAAAATAATAAAATTAACTCCCTTAACCCCTTAAATACTCACTTTTACTATGGGGTATAGCTTCATAATTGAATTTGAATTCTCATTCTTTTTTTCAACCAGATTGGGATCAGGCTATAGGAAAAGATGTGGATCTTGACATGTATTTAATGTGTAAGGCAACATCTATTACTCAAGAACCCTTTTTAAGGAACTTTTCTGCAGGGATATCTATTCTTGAGAGAATTCTTCCCCAAGTATACTATAATATAATATATATGTATATATATAATATTATATTTGACGTTTCAGAAAACAAAAACCTTAAAGTTCTAAATATATATTATCTGTATTTTTAATATCAAAATGTTTTATTTCAGCATAACAAATGCAGGTGATTACTTTTTAAGGGCTCTGCCTCTATATATGAGGAATTTTTTTTTAAATTGTGGTTAATAAACACAACACACACAAATCTTATCTCCTCCAATAAATATTAGAAAAGTTTTGCCCTCAGTTCATTAGGGAAAACCTAAATAAAACTCAATAATTTTAACAATGAGGAATTGTGTTAGGGAAGCAATATATGTTTTTAATTATTACTCTAAATTAGCTGGAATTCAATACAATCTTTGGCATACCACATAGGGAATACTTATTAAGGAAAGCACAAGTGAAGCTCTTTTAATCAATAGATGCGGTGGGGTAGAGTGATATGTCCCTTCAGAATGCCCATATTTTAAAGAAGAAAATACATAATTTCTACTTACTGATTTTATTTTAGACAGTTATTAGACAATATGCATTCAACAGTATATCCTAATTCAAGATTTATTGTACTTTAACATGACTATATATTTTAAGAAACCAGTATATTGTAACACTTTCTCTTCTAGGCTTTTGTAATATTGTTAAATTTTAATTCCTTGGTGTTTAAAACCATAGTTTAAAAAAAAAAAAAAAAAAAAAAAAAAAAAAAAAAAAAAAAAAAAAAACCTCAGACCATGTTGATATAGTGTAAACTCTCCTCCTATCCCCTCCCCTAACCTTATGTATCCTTTTCCAATTTAACTGGTATTTAGAATTCCAAGGACCAGTAAGCAAATATTAGTTTGTGATATCTGATACTTAAAATGTGATTTAAATACTAAACAACTTCTTTTCAAACTTCAGTGTTTGTTAGGAAATAGGGAAATAGTGTATTTAAAATAAATTGGTATAATACGGAGTTAATAGGAATAGTCCACAGCTATTCGTTTTTTGTCAAGACACTTTTTGGCTTTCAAGTAATAAATCATAAAAAGCTTCCTATTTCTAAACATTTTAAGATAAGGGTGTAGGGAATCAAATCAATTTAGGTTTCTCAACAAAGGTTCCAATCTTTTTAATCAGGAATAAATAGGCTGTCCTTGTCAAATCATTTCAACATGAAGCAACTGAAAATGTATTATCTTATGAAGAGCATCTATGTCTTTTCCCAGGATTCTATGACAACTTCACTAGGATGAAGTCCTCACACTGACTGCAGTTATATTCAGACAAGAGACATCATCATTGGTACTCATTTTGTAAGTTTCAAATTTGTTGTTAGAATGTTAAAATTAAATATTACACTAACCAAATAAAAAGTGCCTGCCCCTGGTTCCAAAGTAAATACCTACAGATGGCCATGTATGGATTTTTTTTTTGCATTATTTTTCCCAAGATTGGAGGGGAAAGAGGGCAAGCAGATATCTTATGATTTCAATAATGTTCAGAACAGTTGTCAAAATTCCTTTGCCAATCTTTGATACAAAATGGGAGAAAATTATTTCTTAAAAGTGACTCTACCACTCGGGTCATAACAACAGGGATACAACCTCCATTATTAACAATTTGTTGGGCAACATATAGCTGTTAACTTGGAAGTACAATGAAATATAAACTTTGACTGAAGGCCTTCAAATTAACTCAGGACTCAAAATCAATGTAAAGTTTTTAGACAAAAATCTGTTGTGGCTTTTGAGACTAGTCCCACCAATGGGATGAAACAGTGGAGTATGATGATAAAATAAAGATGTATCCTTAATTATTCAATGAGACATGAGGAAAAAAGTGCAGGGAGTCATGAAACTTAAATCATAGCACAACTTAATAGAAGCTGATGGAATGGAGGTCTGGAGAGACTGTCCAATATGGGTCACTTAAACTTTAATATATGTGAATCCTGGAGTCTGGGGTCAAATCAATCAAACAGTTCTACACACACACACACACACACACACACACACACACACACACACACACAAATTTTTTTGAGAAAGTGAGAGATTGAATGACTTTCCCATGGCCACAAACATAAGAAATCTAAGAGTTAAACTCGAACCCAGCTTTCTTGACACCAAAGCCTGCCCCTTTATCTGTTCTTTATGTGTTCAAATGTTATATTTAGGATGATAGCCTGAAAACAGCAAGGGTCCTTACAGATTATTTCATTAAATCCTTCTTATTTTTTTAGATAAGGAATCTGAGGGCCAGAAAAGACAGGATGCCCAAGATCAAACAAATAATGTAGCAAATAGTAGAGTTGGGATTCAAACTGAAGACCTCTGACTTGTCATTAAATGCCATATTGCTTTTTCTCAAAGAGACTGGAGTGAGCCTATGCTTAGTACAGAATTTCTACTCAAAGTTCCAAATGTGCCAAAAAAAAATACTTATATAAAATTTCCAACAGCCTACAGATGTATAGCAAGCATAAAAGTGGACATAAGACAATTTAAAGATCTTTTCTAATGAAAATGTATTATAGAATGTTGACATGTGCTTTTTTTTCTTACAGTTTTCATGCATTCACCCTTTAAAAACAAAGGAAAAATTAAAGGACTAATGCAAAGCAAAATAAAACAAAAAAACAACCTACCTAAATGATACCAAGAAATGGAAGTATTGTGACAAAATATTCTTAATCTTATTTCATATAATTATGCTGTTTATTAAGAGAAAAATGTTTAGGAGATAGATGTATGTCTACAATGATTTCATAGCATTTCCCCATGCTCCATCTCAAGGAAGTCTGTATATGTAAAGATAAATGTAATACACTGAGCGAGAGTACTACTGCCATTAACATAGTTGTAAAGAAAAGCTGAACCAGACACAACACACACACACACACACACACACACACACACATGCAGACACCCACACATGCACACACTCCACACTGGTTTATAACTCACTGCAAACTGCAGTCACACAGGACCTAAGCCACTCTATTGTTTTCTTCAATTAGTTAATAAATGTAGAGTTTTGATGGATGGCAGCCAGTAGACTTCCGTTATAATGAGTAGTGGTTCAAAAGATCAGTCAAATGCTGACACCTATCTTGTGGAAAGCTCCTTTTTAGAGTGCTTAACTGTAACATATTGCTGCTCTTATTTTAAAGTAATAACTCATTATGGAATAGGATTTTCAAATAAACCCTAATAATTCTGTTATGTCCTCCATGATTTTCTAGCATTAGCTAATAAAGTACCCATCATTTATCAGTAAATATCCACTAATGTGGCACAGTGAATCCTTTGACAGTGTTATTTGTGCCAGCTTCCCAGATCCAGCACCGGCACAATTAATATCATTGGAATCAGTGATTCGGAAACCCACTTTTTGCCACTAATCCTAATCTTCCCTGGGAATGAAATCATTTGACAAGTTGATACTGCAGTCTCATTTTTCACTTACTTTATCAGCCACTGGCTTTAAATGACATACATATCTAAAAGAGGAATAGAGTCTCACTAAAAGTGAAGATATGTTTAGGTCCAAACCTACCAGTATAATTCCATCTGAGATTGTCTTTGCTGAGTCCTTCCTATATAAGACCTAATGCATACTGCTTGGGTTACTGTCAGTACTTTAACCTAAAATGATCCATGCCCTCCACCCTCACCTCCCTACCCTTATTTTCTGAACCAGGTGTCACACTTCACCCAGCTCTGATACCATTTGTAGAACAGTCTCAAATATAATTTCTTTCCATCAGAAAGAACAAAAAACTCTTACATATTACCTATCTGCTCATTCTATTTTTCTTTTTTCTTGGGGAAGAGGGAGATTGAATTCTAGCTCAGTTTCCCTAAAAGTCAATCAAAATTGGTTTCTGATGTTTAAAAGTACATTGTTTTTTTAATGAAATTTTTAAAATATTTTATCCCACTAGATCACATTTCAAAATGTCTATGTACATATACACACAGCTGTCTAGACCTCTGATTTTACCAGTATAGGGAAATTCCAGGCAAGAAATACCCTCTACCAATGCAGGTCAACATTTCTTATAGAACACAATCTTAAAAGATTTTTCTTGAAGTCACTGATAAGGTAAAGTCACTGAGAAGGTGCTTAGGACCTTTGATAGCTACTCTGTCGAAAGATGGCCTTCAACACAGATCTTCCTGACTTTGAGTCTAGCTTTTTAATCCTTTTTGTCAAAATGCTTCTCTGTTTCTACCATGGTCTTTGTCTCTGTCATCTATCTGTCTCATACGTCTCCGTCACTATGTATACGTCTCTGTTTCTGTCTGTCATCAGTCTGTTTCTCTCTGCCTCTATTTCTACCTCTCTATATTATAACCTCTCTCCATCCCTATCTCTCTCCCTCCCTCTCACTCTCCTTTTTTCTCCCTTTTCTTCTCTTTTACTTACTCTTCCTCTTCCTTTCCCTCCTGCTTCCTCTTCCTCCATGCCTTTCTACCCTTTTCAGCCCCATTCTCCTTACTGCTTCCTCTTCTCTGGTTCTCTCTCCCTTGAGCTCTTCCATCTCTCTCCTTTTCCCTTCTCTTTCTTTCTATCACCCTCATCCTCTTTCTCTGTCCTCAATCACTCTCTCCCTCTGCTTCCCTCCTTCCTTCTGATAATAATTGTTTATCCCTTTAATTATAGTAACTGTACTATGTTTCCATTTGTGTAATGTACTCCTAGATGAATAAAACTACCAAACTACTTCTACCAATGTAGGTCAGCATTTTTTTTCTGCAACACATTGTTTTAGAGAATGGCTTAGGGCACTAAGATGTTAAATGACTTGAATAGGATCACATAATCACTGTGTGACACTATTTGTCAGAGACATCTTGAAAAAATGTCCTCCCTCTCCCCTACAACACAATCCCTCTCTTAGAGCTATATTTCATTTTAGTAATTTCCTGAACAATCTTTTCAACTTTACTTATAAATTTACTATAGTCTCATGTTTCAAAAAACAGACATTTCACAACTACTTTACAAAATCATCTATTCCTATGCTCTCTTAAACAACTTGAGTAGGGGGTGTGGTGGTAGTGGTTGAATTGCCTCTGTGTTGCTTAGCATCTTTCTGCATCTGTGTATTTATCAGAAATCACTCTTACAAACAGGTGTGAACTCCTAAAGCAGTATTCTAAGCCTGTATCAGCACAATTCCCAGATACTGTCAGTGCCGTTGCTATGACACTGTTACAAGAAGGCAGAATCTCAGAGCTGAATGGAAGCTCAATAAGATAATCTGACTGTTCTCTTTCACATTTCTCATCTGCAAGACCATTTTATTATTTCCATCCAACTTATAGTCCTCTTAGGACACTCCATCTATGTTAATAATACCCACCTAGGTCAATTGGTACTTAGAAAAGCAGCACCCCCTGTCAGTCATTATGAGAAATCAGTACCTTGGGAATTAATTCGGTACAGCAGTAATTGGTAGTGGAATCAAATGAAGTGCTGAATAGGTAGAAATAGTTGAATTGCACATTAAATTTCCTGGATATAGCATTGATAATCAGCTGATATTCAAATAATATTCTTTTCAGAAGAAATAGATTTGAGAAATAAAAACAGGATTCTGTGAAAGCTAGCTGACCTTTCTGAAGAAATAGAAATGGACAGACTGGTATTATTCTATTGGAGCTCACCAGATCACTCAAAGTTAGATAAGTCAAAAATATTACTGTTATTGCTGTCTCATTTTTTTTTTAATACCCTTCATCCTTATAGTGGAAGAACAGAGGAGAAAATACAATCATAGGCAGGCTGAAGCCAATTCAAAAAAGACTCTTGAGAATTAATTGTGAAATATTCAGTAACTATTTACACCTTTGAAGTGAGCCAATGCCACAAAGCAAAGATTGATTAATTATTTTGTTGATTATCTAGATCTAAGAAAATGATAGAGAAAAATGTTAGTAGTAATTGAGAGTATACTTAAAAGTATTATGTGTGGTCTTTATATTATTTTCTGATAGTTGGTTATAAACCCTGGTTTATGTGTGATGGGGATATGGAAAAAGAAAATATCTCAGAAGTCATCTAGGTCAATACCTTCATTTTACAGACAAGAAAACAGAATATCCATAGAGGTTTGGTGATTTGCCCAATTTCACAAATATCAAAACAAATTTGAATCTCCTTTTCTGACTCTAAATGTAAAGATCTTTTATACTGTACTTCGAGAATATCAGCAACTTTTTTTCTTTTGGGGGGAAGGGAAAGTCGTAACTAGGAAATTGGAATTATGTGATTTACCTAGGGTCACACAGCTACTAAATGTTAACTTTCTGAATTCACATTTGAACTTAGGTCCTCTTGATTTCAGGGCCTATGTTTTATCCTCTGTACTAACTGCCCAGCAACTTTCTTTTAAAAATATTTTCATTATATTTATATGCTAAATTTTTTATCATTTTTTTTTATTACTTCAGCTTTCTCATATCACTCCTAATGCCACTATGTTGCTGCAGGATGTGGACAATTCATAAAAATTAAAAAGAAACCACCACAAAGATAGCACTTTCTCAAGTTGCCTCTTGAAGTAATGAAGAGATGTGTTGAAACTAAAAATGTGAAAGGAGTGCTCAAGATTGAATTTGCAGTTACAGTCTTTTCTTAATATTTGAGCAAATGTAGCAAAAAATATGAATAATTAGAATAATGGACTGGGAAACTTCACTAGGTTAAGTAGCTAGTGAAGTAAGTCTATAAGTGAATTCCCAACCATGACAGAATCCTCTGAGGAAGTCTGGGTGATAGTTGTACAGACAAAATTAAAATAAAAGTTTCAACCCTCCTAAACAAAAGTCTTTAAGAATTTAGATATGACAATGGATAGAGTACCAGTCCTGGATTCAGGGACTCATCTTTGTGAGTTTAAATCCGACCTCATACACTTACTACTTCTGTGACCTTGAACAAACCATTTAATCCTGTTTGCCTCACTTTGCTCATTTGTAATATGAACTGGAGAAAGAAATGGCCAACTATTCCACTCTCTTTGCCAGGAAAACCCCAAATAGGTTCACAAAGATTTGTGAACTAAACTGAAAAACAACTCAACAAACCCTATCTCCCATATCCTTTTTCTCTTCCACTATCAGATCTATTTTAGTGAAGATTAAGCTTTCTCATCCTTTTCCTCCCTAAAATCCACCACCACCTACACACACAGTCACATCCCCCCACACACAACAAGCAATGTATAACATAAACTTAATTTAAAATGAAACTGAATAATGAAAATCAGTTTTCCTTCACCAAGGCTATTAGACTAGTAGAAAAAGACAACATTAAATATAAATACCAAGTCAGTGTTGAAAATACTAGGCTATGACATCACCTGAAAGAAAATCTAAGTGACCAGTTGGAATACTATTATGTACAAAGACATGTTTTTGCTGTTTCTAGCCTTTATGCAACAAAAACAACAGGCATATTAATTCAGTAAGAAAAAATAGTAGTTGAAGATATAGACTATCATCCCAATCATATTCTTTGAAAAAGGAAGGATAGAAAGGAAAAGTTGGTGTCTGATAAGACTTATCACAATTTCTGAAACTGAAAAAAAAACTGATTATCAAATGGAAATTTACACTCAATATCAAGTCATAAGCATTTTTAAAAAATTAAGAGCTTTCTAAGCTACAAAATTCGTTGGTGTGGAAAGTCCATTTGTTTATATTATGATGTGTCTCTATCCCTGGCTCTGTGCATACTACTATTCCTTTAGCACAGCCACAGTCTAGCAGAAGATTAATATTTCAGAACTTGTCATGGGCAGTTTCACTTGACTCTGTCACTGCCTATGTCTGACAAGCTATTTATCATGTTGCTAAGTGTCAGCATTAAATTATCCCCGCTGTTATGACAGCAACATTATTCATCAGGATTATAGCCTCAATACAAGGCTGCTTACAGCTGTTCCTGTTTTCTTTTTTTTTCCTTCCTTGGAGGTGTATTGATCTCTGCACTTTCTATTATAAAAAAGGTGGTGGCAGAGATGGGCAAATGGACATGAAAATTCTCATCCTGCATGTAAATGGTTTTCTTGTGCTCCAGTACCCGAATTTGATTCTAGCTCCCATATACTACAACCTCTTAAATTACTGATGCAACAAGACTAATAGAACCTCAAGAAAGAAGATGTTACTTGGACTATGTTAAAATTGTATTTGAATATTCATGCGTATTATGAATCTGATCTTTGGAATTGGAGAAGGATTTGGAATTAGAGTACCTGGCTTAATTCTTGACTGTACTATTTATTACTTTGGACACTTCCCTGGTTCTCAGTTTCCTCTACTCTAAAATTAGAGGATTGAACTAAATGACCTCTGAGTTCCCCCTCAGCTCTAGTTCTATGAGTCTCTGACATAATTCATCCTTCCCTGACTTTCAAAAATAATTGCTGACTCAAATACACTATGCTGTTGGCTAAAACTTGTATTTTTTTTTTTTTTTTACTTTCTTGTCAAGTCTATCTGTTTATAGTCAAGGAGAGAATGGTGAGTAGAAGGAAAACAAAATGGTGGGAAACACATAACTCCACACTCAGTTCATCTCTTTTTCTTTATACATAGATCCATCCACT
Organism: Sarcophilus harrisii; assembly: GCF_902635505.1. Classification (NCBI taxonomy): domain Eukaryota; kingdom Metazoa; phylum Chordata; class Mammalia; order Dasyuromorphia; family Dasyuridae; genus Sarcophilus; species Sarcophilus harrisii. The sequence continues at coordinate 530,490,257 of NC_045426.1, read as the reverse complement.
CATTTCATTTGCATCTCTTCCCTGCCTGCTTTTCAACTCATCATTGTCAAACTCACCCCATGATACTAATTTGAATCTGTATTGATACTATATCGCCCATTCATTCAGCCTCTTCTCCTCTCTGAAGGGTTATAGGACAAACAATCAAAATCCTCCCAATATCTTCCTTGGTAGAGGGCAGAAACTGGACTCTCAGCTCACTGCACTTGCATTTGCTTCCATGAGTGAGTCCAGGAAAAATTCATTACTTCCAAGTTTACCACCATGCTGCTAACTCAAGGCTGGATTATACTGAGTCCTTCACAGCCTTCTATCTCCTTGGATTATGGTAATGGATAATGAAGTACCAAATACCTCCCAATGCCTTACTTTATAGAGAGCAAAAGCTGAACTTTCTGCTCTTTCTATTTTGCATCTGCTGCTCTACCTAGTTTTCATCTCCACAGAGCAAAATTCCCTCAAGCTAAGTATTCTTTCTGTTTTTTCTCACACTGTTTTCCTGGAGCCTTTTTTGTATTGTAAGCACTTTTAAATTGTAAGTCTCTTGAAGACAAGGACTGGTTAGCTTTTTATTAATTATATTCTCTATATTTATTAGTACATATATGTACTTAATAAAAATCTGGAATGGATGGGATATTCTTGAGAAACTTCTATCCTCTTATAGTTATATTTTATTTAATCAGTTTTATATTTCCCAGTTGTTCTCATGCTTTTCATGCCCTAATTCTCAATTCTACAACATCATTGCCTTCTCTGTTCTTTTTTAAGCCAATTACCATGTCTACTTAGTCCATTACAAATTTATGTTGTGTAGCTTTAATTAGGCCCTCACTACTACATGGCAATTTTTTCTCCATCTTTCACATACTTCCTATCTCACTCTTCATAGTAACTATTCCAAACATTCTCCTCTCTTTAGTCACCAATTTCACAGAACATACATATATACACACACGCACACACATACACTATCTGAAGATGATTTTGTTTCCTAAGAAGACTGAGACTTTTTGTCCTGAGTTTCTTTGCTTCACCTTAAAACTGCACATCTAAATTTTTTATTTCATTGTTTCAGATAAGCCATTTCCTTTCCAAGGATAACTGTTGTATTTTTAAATTTTATTTCATGGCTTCCTGAATGAGTTTAGTTAATATCTCCTTCCCCAATGTCTGTAATCATAATCATGTTTCCTCTATCATTAAAAAAATCTCTTTAATAGGGACCATCTTCTAAAGCAATCATTCTGTATCTTTCCTACTTTTTTATGACATTCTCTCAATATCATTTTTCCTCTAATCTATTCAAAGCCCCTAATACTGTCAATCACCTTATTATTGACACTCTTTTCTCTATATATTTTCATTATATTTCTCTCTCCTGGTTGTCCCACTTGTTGGATCACTCCTTCTTAGTCTCCTTTGCTGGGTTTTCATGCAAATCCCACTCACAAATCACTTATATCCCCCAAGTCTCAGTCTTGGGCCCTCTTGGGCCCTCTTTTATTCTCCTCATGTACTATTTTGCTTGTTCAGTGATCATCTCTTTAGTGATGATTATCAGATCTATTTATCAGTCTTAACTTCTCTGCTACACTCTAGTCTTACATCTCAAACTGGATGTGCCATAGATTCCTGAAAATCACCATGTGCAAAATTAAATATATTATCTCCCCCTCTCTCTACCAAATCTCTTCTATTTCTACCTTTCCCATTATTTTGGAGGGTATCACTATTCTCCAAGTTACTTAGGCTCATAACCTAGATATTTTTATTTCGGATTCTTGGCTTCCCTGACTTCCTTCAAGTCTCAGCTAAAATCCCATATTCTGCATTTTTGCCTTTTCTATGCTCTTTCTTGTTAAGGACCATGCCTGGGTGAAAGGGCAGGTCAATTCTCTGAGAGCCTCCACAGCTGTGAATCATGACACTTGAGAGAGTCGTGGGGCAGTCTTTACTAACACAGGTGTTGTGAACTAGGAATGAAATAAATTGGAGGCAGAGGGAAGAGGAGAGAGGTCAGACAGCACAACTGCCTCTCAGTAGAAAGGTCAGAGAACAGCAACTGCTTCTCAGTCTCCTTCTATCATCATCATTCACTCACAAGAAGAGATAACAATTCCAGGTATTGGTGTCTGGATTCTGGAAACCATAAGAGCAGCAGATAACACTTTCTGACATAAAATCTGCTTTTTAAATCTCTCTCATTACACATATATGTATAAATTTGTGTGTTTGTGTGTATATATATATATGTGTGTGTGTGTATGTAGCTTGTATGTGGGTGCTTGCATGTTACCCTTCCTTTTGTAGTATGAACTCTTTGAAAGTAGGGACTTCCCCCTGTTTTTTTTTTTTTTTTCCTTTACAATCCATAACACTTGGCACAATGCCTGACATATAGCGGGTATTTAATAAATGCTTGTTGACATGACTTTACCTCAAAAATTTTAGCATAGCCTAGTTCTATTTTTTTTCTTTATCCATACGTCTTAATGTGAAGTTATATGGTACAATGGATAGAGTACTTGGTCTGGAGTCAAAGATACTTAAATTCCAACTTTGCCTCAGACTATGACTCATTAGCTATGAGATCCTGGGCATGTCACTTAACCCTGTTTGCTCTAAAATGAACTGGAGAAGGAAATGGCAAACCACTCTAGGATATTTGCCAAGAAAATTCCAGAGAAAGTCAGAAAGAGTAAGACATACCTGAAAGAACTAAACAACGAGCTTCCATTGATGGTCTTATGGCACCGGTCCAGACAAAAAACACAATTTTTTTTTTTCATTTGTAAGATAGAAGTAATAATAAAATTTTCTACTTCACAGGATTGTTATATAGAAAGTTATTTTGAAAATCTTGTAACCATATATAAACTGAGACTGCTATTATTCTCCCCTTAACCCAACTATTAGTTATGACTAAATTGCTACTATCATTATTAACTTTAGTTTATTTTCAGTCTCAGTGTCATCTCTGATTGCCCTCTCCATCACTTCCACATATCCAATAATTTTCCAAGTTCCATGTATTATAACTCTTGCATCTTTCTCTTTCTTTCCACTAGGGGCCTATACTTTAATTCAGTTCTTTCCCTTGCTGTGAACATTTTTGTTTTGCTTTGTTTTCTTATTATTTTTCTTCCTTTTCTTTCTCACAAATTACAGGGTCCTTGAGTTCAAAGGAAATGTCTAATTTATCATTGAATCTATCCAAGATTAGGCCATTGATATGAAAGATATGTAATCACTGTTTGTTGATGAGCTAATAGCTAGCTAAACAAATCAAAACTGATAACTTGATCTGTCATAAAGTGATAGGCTCATTGTATATTTTTTTCTAGTTTAATATGAGGCAGAAGTGGCTTGATGTTTTTATTATTATGAATTTTTCTTCAAAGAGCATTGAAAAGCATTTGTGTAGCATAATACCAAAGGGTGTAATTTTTTCCAGGTATATTGAACTAATTGAAAATTGAATCTGCATAATACAATTAATTCTTATTACTCGGAATGATATTGTTTTCAAATCAACCTTGTTTCTATACCTAAATATATGTATGTTTATAGAAAGTACATATTATATGTAACACATTCTATGAATCTAGCTTAAATTTCAGTGTGTCTGAAAGGTTTGGTCCTTGGAGAAAAGATATAATCAATGCTCATGCCCAGAGTTCAAGAGAACTCTGAGGCTGCAGAGGGATGACTTTGTAATGTCAGGGTTCATGATCCCCAATTGTTTTGCCCTCCCTTTCCCACAAATGATTTTCAAATGATAAAAACAAGCCAGCCATACTTCATTAATTTTTAGCTAGGAGGTTTTTTTTTTTTTTTAAGGTAATATGTAGTAAGAGCTGCTGCTACAAAATTCTCCTCCTCCTATTATAACAAAATAATTCTTTGACATTGACTTTCACAAGTACATAGAGTTCAGGTAAAGGTAGGTTGAAGTTTAATGCCTATGTGGCAAAAGATGTAGATCATAGGAGCTATATAGGCAACAGATTTATTTGGTTTTAAATATATTAAAATATTTTTAGTTTTAAAATATCATATTATTTGTATGTTATAGTATTTTTAATTATTTTGTTAAATATTTCCCAGTTAAATTTTAAAGTAGTTCTAGTGGTAATTGGGAATATTGTGGACTATATGTGGCTACCGGCTTTGTATCTTTCTAATACTTCTGTTCAAGATGTTATCACTTGAAATGGAATAATTTTTCTACATCACTTTTTGTAGAGTCCTGAAACTGACTTTTCTTCCTATGTGTAGTTTGTCCTCAGCTCCCAGTACTAGTATTGCTGCCATTCAGTACTGTTTCTCAGATGTTACTGGAATGCTTATGAGAAGTCTAAATTTTCCAACCCTCTAAAAGTCATCTTCTGGTCAAGTGGAGTGGAACAAGTAAAAAAGGATGCTCCCTCTATTACAAAATATGAAGGTCATATTTTTATATACACCAAATATCTGTTATTTAACTACTACTTCTTCTGAGTCAAATCAGGGAAACCATTTCTATGTCTCATTTAATCTTAAAATAGGAAACATTTAATAGGGATATAAAGTTACTTATTGATTTTTTTTTTTTTTTGCAAGGTAAATCCCACTTGATTAAAGATTAAAGATTGGTGATAATTAATATTTAATGAAAGTAAAAATAGGTAATGGAAATATTTTTTATTACTAGCAATAAAAAGTTCCAGTTTTCAAAATTAAAATTAAATTATAAAATCAAAAGCATGGTATCATAACTATAACAAGTTGGAGTAGTAAGGCCTGTCTATATTCAATCACCACACTGCTAAAGAAAAGGCATATACAGAATTATCCACTTTAACTCTTGAAATGAGACTGGGTATGAATACCTGAGTTGGGGGTCATGCTATATGATTGAATTTATACTGCAAAAGAATTGGACACATATAAATGTAGATTTGTGGAAGCAAATATTACTTTTGCCCTTGCTCCCTACCCCCCAGCCAATATTCAAATTCACTCATTATTAGAAATAACCCAGATCCTAGTGTACAGAAGAAGCATTTGTAAAAATTCTGTCTCTAAAAAAAAAAAGTCCTAGGAAAACTGACATTTTAATGTGTCTACTATCAATGTTCTTCTAGTATCTAGTGGCTTACAAAGACACTCTCAAGGTTTCTCTGAAGAACTTTGGAACCGATTGAGTGAAACATGGGAAACAATCCAGCCTAGTGTATCTTTAGCAAAGAAGAGGCTGTGCTCTATGAGTACAGCAGAAATGTAGTGACCTAAAAGAAAAGCTTTGCTAAGAAAATATCATGGACAGTATTGATGTGCTATGCTCCATAGGATCTTAAGGAGGCAGACATAAATGACTGACTGAACAGCAAAAACAACAAAGTGAGATATGGAAGGCAATCTTGAGTTTTTCCCAAATTACCAGAAGTTGGTGTGTATATATATATATATATATATATATATATATATATATATATATATATATATATATATACATATATACATACACATATATATTGAAATTGGACAGATTCTAGAATCTGCTCCAAGGGGGAGATATTAAGGTAATGATATGAACAATGTAATATTTATCTTATTACATTCATCTACTTCCCCTAGAAATACTTTTTTTTTTTTAACTCAACTTTTTATTCCCCTTTCTGAGGACATTTTCCCAAGAGTCTGGAAGGACTTTAGATAAAAAAACAAACAAAATCCAAATGAAAAAGTTAATGAATGACTAGATAGATAAACAAATAAATGAGTGAATGAACAAATAAATAAGTGAATAAGTAAATATATGTAATAAAGACCTACTTCTTAATATTTTCAGTTTTACTACATGTTATGGGCCAGAACTCTGAACTTGAAACAAAGGATTCCTACAAGGTACTAAGTGCAATTGATAGAGACAATAGTTATCTAATTTAGCATGGCTCAGTATGATTGATTTAATCCTACAAGGAGATGTTATGGGCCAGAACTTGAAACAAGGTCCTAAGTGGAATTGAGGAGACAATGGTTAAATCTAGTTTAACAATGATTTAATCCTACAACAAATAATGGTTTCCTGGTGATCTAATGATTGATGTATACTCAGTCTGGGGCATATAAGCAAGAAGCTCTCAGGACCACAAGGGCACTAGAAGCTCTGGGAGCCTCAGCCAGGATTCAGTTGGGGAGATTCAGAAGTCAGAGAAGGCAGGCAGAAGAAGCTCAAGCTCTCGGAACCAAAGCCAGACTGAAAGCTCTCCAGAAATCTGCCCAGCCCCAAGAAGGAGATAATAAAGGATCTGGACTATAAGAAAGCTAACCCGGCCGCAGCAAAGGAGACAAGACTTATATAGAGACAATAAAGGATTTGGACTTTAATCCCTGGCTGCACTTGTGGTGATTACTGAACTGAAACAAGGGCTGCTTCCAGAGACCCCAAGAAAACTCAACAGAGAATATTACATTTTAAAGAGAATATTACAACTACAAATGAGGTTTTAAATATGCTTACACAATGATATTTTGATGATTTTATAGACGTCTAGTCACTTCATTATTTTGTTTCCACTCTCTTTCAGTTTTCCATTCTCTTCCAGCATTCTTCCATTCTTACTTCTTTGATTCTTTGTAAATGAATGTCACTGAACTGAAAGTCAGCCCACATGTTCTATCTTGGATGATCTTAAAGTGTTGTGGAGATAGCATGGTGGAGGGGAAAAAATTTGATAAAGCTTCCCTTCTCTATACTAGCTCCTCATTCATGTTATTTCTTCTTCTACCATTCAAAAGGAAATGGACATGATTTCCAGCAAGATGACTGCCTGAGTTACATCTAAGCTGGCCCCCCTCCCCAAAACAAAAATAAGTGAATTAAATAAAGTTCTTAAAACAAAAGAAGAAAGAAATCTGTTTCTCAAGAGCTATTTTCTAAAGAAAGCAATATCAGTATACGAATAGTATGTTGTTCTTATTGTTATAGTTGTTGCTGATGCTGCTGTTTTTGTTTGCTTCTTGTTTTGCCAAGCAAAATAGGGGATTGAAGCTATGAAGATTTTATGCAAAACCATGTGCCTAATAAATAAAAGAATGTTATCTGAATAGGTACAGTAACCCTGAGGACTTAGCCTACCATTTCTTTTCACTCAAATTCATTTGCAACTAAATCAGAGAGGATCTTGAAAATATCTAAGAGTATCTAATTCTAAATTAGATTGTGATCTTTAATAGAAGGTTCTGATCTTTCCACAAAGCAAAAATGGGTATGCTTCTTTGTTTTTATTAGCTGGTGGTAGCTAGGATTCCCAGTCAGCCCATCCTTTCATCTACAAGAAACAGGTGCCTGAAGTCTGTCCACTAAAAGAATGGGCTGACTGGTAATCCTAGCTACCATCGAGCTAATAAAAACAAAGAAGCATACCCATTTTTGCTTTGTGGAAAAATCCTTATTCCACTAAAAAATAACTGACAAGATGTTGATAACTTTGTCAATTGAGAATAATTTTTTATTGGATCAATGAAACATGAGCTTCAAACTAAGTGTGAAATAGTCCTTTGTCAATTGAGATGGCCTTAAAAAGCATGAGATGGAACCGGAATGATGTTTCACAAGAAATGTGTTGATATTAGTCAAGGAAATCTGGTCATACTCTTTGGATCATCTATAAAATTGAGCAAATAATCATTTAGTAGTTAAAATCTACAGGCAAGTACCTTAACGTAATTCCGTTGGCCCCAATTTTTGGTTGCCTTCCATACTCCATTATTATCCCCAACGTTGAGACAATATTTTGAATTTCATAGTGTTGGAAGATTGTTTCTTCTCTATAGTGTACTAATAACATCACCAAGTACAGCACTGTATCCACATCAAGAAGCAAAGAAAGATGCAAATCAATGAGAAGAAATATTCAAGAGTTTATAAGAAGCTCAGCAGATAAACTAAACTGTACTTCATCTTGAAGACTACAGCAATAATAATAATAATAATAATACTTCCATGTGCCTTTCCATATGTGCCCTAAGTTTTATCCCATTTTCCTTGGATGATCCCATTATTGTGTTATTTCAGCTGCATCTGACTGATTTTAACTCTTAGGTTTTTTTTTTTTTTTTTTTTTGACAAAGATATTGGACTGATTTGCTGTTTCCTTCTTCAGCTCCTCTTAAAGATGAGGGAACTAAAGTGAAAAGAGTTTGTGACTTATCCTTAGTCACACAGCTAGTGTGAAGTTGGATTTGAAATCAGGCCTTCCTGATTCCAGTGTCATCACTCTATATGTATATGCAGCTTGATAATTGTGGGAATAGGTATAGAAGAATTATAGAATAGAGAACTTAGGGGAAGGTATGTCAGAGTAAATATATCATTTTTTTTTGTGTGTAAACTATATCACAGTGAATACTATTTCTAAAACTTAATTGTGACTAGTTGATCAATGGATATCCAATGATACTTGAGATTCATAAGCTATAGTATTTTAAAAAATACTGCATAGAATTATATCTGAAAATCTTAGGGGACATTGTAGCCTTGCTTTGTGTACCTTGAAGTGCTCAGGCGAGAGAAAAACAGGGCAGCCAAAATAATGAAGTATTAAGAGTGTTTATCGCTAGCTAGAGACTGAACCCCAATACCAAGACTGGAGAGGTCATTCATGAGTGGCCTCAGGGCCATATATTTATAGAAAGAAGAGAGAGACATCAAAATATTTCTTGATACATTTGTCATAATAAAGGAATTTATATTCTAAACAGGAGGCAAAAAGTTATCATTCTAAGGGTGTCATTCTTAGGCAGGAGCAAGCAGCATTTCTTTAAGTTTATCAGGTTGTCAAGGTCTCAGGACTCTCAGCACAGCATATCTGGGTTGTTAAAAATATCATCTGCATTAGGGAGTAAAGAACTAGTAATAGTCTTCTAACTACAAAGATTCAAGATTATGTTTCTCACAGTCCCATTTTGGGGTGCTTATCCACTTCAACCTGACCCGCCAGTGGAATTGTGTTAAATTAATGAGTCTAGAGTTTTTATAAAGGAAGTATTAAAGAAATACATGGAAATTAGAAAGCAAAAGAAATTTTTTGTTGGTTTTTTGTTTTTTTTAAAGAATACAAGGAACAAAACAATGGAAAATTAAAACAAAGGATGAGGCAACTATTCAACAATAGTGATAATGACCATAATGGCTAGTATTTATAGAGTTGCTTTAAGGATTATCAAAGTCTACATAATATATATGTGTGTGTGTGTGTGTATACACACACATACATAAGTATATAATTTTATTTGATCAAATTTATTCCAAAGCATTAGATTCTTTACAAAATAATTCTAACATATAATCTTTAAAATGGAGTGGAAGAATGATGATTTAAAAACAAAGTAATAAAAAAAGAACAAAATAAGAGATTTCTTTTTAATTATTTTTTAAATTATGAGATTTCTACAAGCCAAAATTATTAATCTTGAATATGAAATATATGCTCCCTATTTTTACTAAAGAATATGCTGTGAAAATCTGCATATGCTTTAAAATATGGTTACTGTTTGTGCTTAAGAGTTTTTCTTTAAATTAAAAACATTTCTAGTCATATGAAAAGGTGCTCTAAATCACTATTGATCAGAGAAGTGAAAATTAAGACAATTTTGAGGTACCACTCTATACCTTTCAGATTGTTTAAAATGACAGAAAAAGATAATGACGAATATTGGAGGGGAAGTAGGAAAACTTTGACATAGATATATTTTTGATGGAGTTGTGAATTTAACCATTGTAAAGGGCAATATAGAACTATGCCCAAAGGGATATCAAACTGTGCACACCCTTTGATCAGGCAGTGTCTCTAATGGACCTCTATTGCAAAGAGATCATTGGGGGAAAAAAAAAGATAAAAAGACTCTCATGTTCAAAAAAATGTTTGGAGAAGCCCTTTTTGTAGTGTCAATCAACTGGATTGATGGGTGTCCATCAGTCAGAGAATAGCTGGAGAAACTACATGATATGAATGTTATGGATTATTAATGTTCTATAAGAAACATTCAGCAGAATATTTTCAGAGAAGCTAGGTGAACTGATGCTAAGTGAAGTGAGTAAAACCAAGAGAACACTGTACACAGCAAAAGCAAGATTATACAATGATCAATTCTGATGGGCATTACTCTTTTTAATAGCGAGGTAAATCAGGCCAGCTCCAATGGTCTTGTGATGCAAAGATGCATCTGTATCCAGAGATAAGATTTAGAGAACTGAGTGTTGATTACAGGATGGTATTTTCACTTTTGTTGTTTGCTTGCTTTTGCTTTGCTTTGTTTACCTTCTCATTTTTTTTTTCCTTTTTGATCTGATTTTTCTTGTTGCAGTATGATAATTGTGAAAACATGTGTAGAAGAATAGCACATATTTAATATATATAGGATTATTTATTATCTATGGAGGGAAGGGAGAAAAAAATTGGAACACAAGGTTTGGCAAAGATGAATGTTGAAAACTATCTGTACTTGGGTTTTGAAAATAAAAAGCTTTATATTTAAAAAATGAAAAAGTAGAAAAAGATTTTTTTTTAATCAGAGGATTTTCCTTTAGTAGAGGGAGAAGATTTTTCCCAAAAAAATTCCACAATGTAAAAATAGAATTAAAAATACAATCTAAAATATTAATTATAACAAATTTTTAAAAGAAGTATGTACAGGCAGAAGAAAAATGAAATTCTGAAAATTATAAGAAATAATAAAAATAGAAGGAATATAATATTTTGTTTAATAGAAAAACTATAGAAATATACAATTTAAATCACTATGAAATGGGGTAGTCAAGCTTTTGAATTCCAATGTTTAAAAAAAATGTTCAAGACAATCAGGAGAAACCTCTTTAGTCACCAAAGAAAAATCATTTTAATCTAAATATAGTCTTATGAGAAACAATAAAATATGATATTCTAGAAATAAAAGGAAAATGATGTGTACACTAAACAATTTATCTTGGAAATATATTTGTTATCATTAAAAGAAAATATAATTTCTGAAGGGGGGAAAAGGAAGAACCTGTCCTTTCTCTAACATAGAGTTAAACTGAAAAATTATCTTTGACTTTTATACTAGTTTCTCTAAATAATCATCAGGTAAATAAATCCATTTCAAAAAGATTAAGAAGTAAAAATCAATGTTTTCCTGTATATATTACATTGTAAAAGTAGTTGTTTATTTGTTTTTAAATACATATTTTTGAGAGTTGATAATTTGAGAATATCTATGAGAACTTCAATGGGAGAATAAGAAGGAAATTATTATCACCATTCTCATTTTTATTATGATGAACTCATTTCTCCTCAATTTTTTGTTTTCTGTACATTTCTTTTAATTTTGTCCCTAATAAAGAGAAAACACAAAAATACCTTTCTAAACAGAATAAAGTAAAACAAAATACAAATGTCTCTTCTTTCTAGCAAGTTGGAAGGATTTGGGAGGAAGGGATGAAGAGAGAAAAGGAAGGGAGATGGAGAAGTGGAATCAGTCTAGTGAGATAATGTCTGGTATCATGCCAAAGACTGATGTCTCATTTGTCACTTCTATTGCAACTTCATGACCATGACTTTCTCACTGTCTTTTAGTGCTGCTATTGCTGAAACTACTGTTTTCATTCTAAGTTGGAAGGACAATGCTACCTCTTGCAGTTACTTATCAAGAAAAAAAAAAAAAAAGATATGGGTGTAAAACATTTTGATCATCCAAGAGAGCTGTTACAATTGCAAGAAGGGAGGTATTGTAGCATTGATAGTCTGATAAGAATGGAAAGAAATTAAACTTTGCAAGGCATAAAGCATGGGAGATATGTGGAATAGATGTCAGTAGCCTCATATGAGAGACATATTAATATAACTTGTGTCTACAGCAGGAAGGCTAACGGATTTGTAGATATTTGGGGGGAAGGGGAATCCAAGATGGTAAAGAGGACACCCACATCATTCTGAGCTTTCCTACAAGCCTCACTATGGATTACCAAATTCAGCCTCTAAAATAGTGCTTGACTGGTAGAATTCACGAATATTGGGAGTACAACAAAGTACCAGCAGAAGATAATCTGGAAGGTTGCCAGAAAAGGTCTGTCCTGATAAGGCAGGAGGAGGCCAGCTCAGGAAGGGAGACAGAACATGGTGGCTAGCACACTGAGTGGACCAGGGGTGGGGTGCAGTCTATGCAAGTGGAGAATTTGCAGGGAGGAGTCTACCACAAGTTGTCTGATCTTCTTTGATTGCAAAGTAGTAGATCAGCAGAGAAGTTACACAAACACCAAAAATAGAGTATACCCCCCCCAAAATGCCAGGATTTAAAAGGACCTGGCCACACCCACCCAGCACCAGGAGTGACTCAGCACAATCACAGTGTAGTTACATGATCACAGCAAGCAGCAGGGCCACCCATCACAGGGCAGTCACATTTCACACTTCCTAGGGCAGTCATACTTCTGTAATACAGCTGCTCATCATAGCCTGTTTGCAGGACAGCCAATGTCCCTCTGTCCTGTTCTGTAGAGGAAGCTGAGAACCTTCTTGCCCTGAAGGCAGACCCCAAGGTTTTATTTAAAAATGAGCAAAAAAGCAAAGTGAACTCTAACTACAGATAGGTTCCATACAGAAAGAGAGCAGAATTCCAGTCATGAGCAGACTAAGAGCAAACAATCCCCAGACAAAACCCCAAAGGGGGATATAGTCTGATCCCCACCATACAAGGCTCTCCTAGAGGAAATTATAAAAGTTCTTAAAAGAGAGCTAGAAGAAAAATGGGGAAAGGAAAGAGAAGCTCTGCAAGAGAGTATGGAAAAGGCATATAACTCATTAAAAGAAATATTTGAAAAAGAAAACAACTTCCTGAAATGTGAAATTGAAAAAATAAAGAACTCCCAGGGAAACAGAATTCGTGAATTGGAAAAGATAAAGAACTCCCAGAAAAGTAGAATTTGTGGACTGGAAAAAGAAAATAACTCATCAAAAAAAAAAAAAAAAATAGTGAAATGAAAAAAAAATTCCACAGAGCAAAACAACTCATTTAAAAACTCAATTGGACATATACAAAAAGAAGTAAAAAAAAGTAAATGAAGAAAATAACTCATTAAAAATCAGAACTGCTCAAATAGACATGAATGATCTGTTAAGACATCAAGAATCAGTCAAGCAAAACCAAAAAAAATAAATGTTAAATATCTACTTGGAAAAACAACAGACCTAGAAAATAGATGTAGGAGAGATAATCTAAGGATTATTGGACTCCCAGAAAACCATGATGAAAAAAAGAGCCTAGACACTATTTTACAGGAAATCATCAAAGAAATTGCCCAGGTGTAATAGAATCAAAAGGCAAAATAGGCATTGAAAGAATTCATTGAATACCTTCTGAAAGAGATCCCAAAATAAAAACTCCAAGGAATATTGTGGCTAAATTTCAAAACTATCAGACTAAGGAAAAAAATATTACAAACAACCAGAAAAAAGCTATTAATCAGCTCCTTAAGAAAAAATTGCCAGGACCTAATGGATTTACATGTGAATTCTACCAAACATTTAAAGAACAATTATCTCCAATGTTATATAAGCTATTTGAAAAAAATAGAGAATGAAGGCATTATTGATCACAAAATAGAAAATTTTGATTATATCAAGTTAAAAAGTTTTTGTACAAACAAAACTAATGCAGACAAAATTAGAAGGGAAGCAATTAGGAAACTAGGAAAATATTTTTACAGTCAAAGGTTCTGATAAAGGCCTCATTTCCAAAATATATAATTAACTGTAATTTATAAGAAATCAAGCTGTTCTCCAATTGATAAATGGTCAAAGGAAATGAACAGACAATTTTCAGATGAAGAAATGGAAACTATTTCTAGCCATATGAAAAGATGCCTCAAATCATTATTGATCAGAGAAATGCAAATTAAGACAACTCTGAGATACCACTACACACCTGTCAGACTGGCTAGAATGACAGGAAAAAGATAATGCAGAATGTTGGAGGGGTTGTGGGAAAACTGGGACACTGATACATTATTGGTGGAATTGTGAATGCATCCAACCATTCTGGAGAACAATTTGGAACTATGCTCAAAATGTTATCAAACTGTGCATACCCGTTTGATCCATCAGTGTTACTACTAGGCTTATATCTGAAAGAGATTTTTTTTTATTTATTTAATAGCCTTTTATTTACAGGTTATATGCATGGATAACTTTACAGCGTTAACAATTGCCAAACCTCTTGTTCCAATTTTTCACCTCTTACCCCCCACCCCCTCTCCTAGATGGCAGGATGACTAGTAGATGTTAAATACATTAAAATATAAATTAGATACATAATAAGTATACATGACCAAAACATTATTTTGCTGTATAAAAAGAATCAGACTCTGAAATATTGTACAATTAGCTTGTGAAGGAAATCAAAAATGCAGGTGGGCATAAATATAGGGATTGGGAATTCAATGTAATGGTTTTTAGTTATCTCCCAAAGTTCTTTCTCTGGGCATAGTTGGTTCAGTTCATTACTACTCCATTGGAAATGATTTGATTGATCTCACTGCTGAGGATGGCCAGGTCCATCAGAACTGGTCATCATATAGTATTGTTGTTGAAGTATATAATGATCTCCTGGTCCTGCTTATTTCACTCAGCATCAGTTCATGTAAGTCTCTCCAGGCCTGAAAGAGATCTTAAAGAAGGGAAAGGGACCAGTGTGTGCAAAAATATTTGTGGCAGCCCTTTTTGTAATGGCTAGAAACTGGAAATTGAATGGATGCCCATTAATTGGAGAATGGCTGAATAAATTGTGGTATATGAATATTATGAAATATTATTGTTCTGTAAGAAATGACCAACAGGATTATTTCAGAAAGGCCTGAAGAGACTCAATACTCTCCTGTTTCCTAATCCAGTGACTTTGGCCAAAATGTCAGACAAAATGTCAAACAGATAAAACTCATGGCATTACCTAATCAGTAAATTAAACTTCCTTATAGCAAATTTAAGTTAAAAAATTAAGACAAAATGGCAAAAACTGGGCATTGACCCACACCTAACACCCTATACCAAGACAAGGTCAAAATGAGTTTATGATTTTGACATAAAGAGTGATATTATAAACAAATTAGAAGAACAAATATAGTTTATCTCTCAGATCTGTGGAGAAGAAATGAATTTGTGGCCAAAGAAGAACTGGAAATCATTATTGAATAAAAAATATATAATTTTGATTATATTAAATTTTAAAAGTTTTTGTAGAAACAAAACTAATGCAGACAAAATTAGAAGGTAAATAAATTGGCAAAAATTTTTTACATTCAAAGATTCTGATAAAAGCTTCATTTCTAAAATAGAGAATTGACTCAAATTTATAGTAATTTAAGCCACTTTCGAATTAATAAATGATCAAAGGATATGAACAGACAATTTTCAGATGAAAGAAAAGAAAACCATTTCTAATTATATGAATCACTATTTTTCAGAGAAATGCAAAGTAAGACAACTCTGCTATACCACTACACACCTCTGAGATTGGCTAAAATAACAAGAAAGGACAATGACAACTTTTGGAGGGGATGTGGGAAAACTGGTATACTTATACACTGTCTGTGGAGTTGTCAACCATTCTAGAGATCAATTTGGAACTATGCCCAAAGTCTTATCAAACTTTGATGTAGCTCTGTTTCTACTGAGTTTATATCCCAACAACATCTTAAAGGAGGGAAAGGGACCCACATGTGCAAAAATGTTTGTGACAGCGCTTTCTGAGTGGTAAGAAACTGGAAACTGAAAGGATGCCCATCAGTTGGAGAATGGCTGAATAAGTTATGGTACATGAATGTCACAGAATATTATTGTTCTATAAGAAATGATCAGGAGGATGATTTCAGAACAGGCCTGGAGAGACTTACATGAACTGAACCTGAGTGAAATGAGCAGAACCAGGAAATCATTGTACATGGCAATAGCAAGATTACATGATCAATTCTGATGGACATGGCACTTCTCAACAATGAGATAATTCAGACTAGTTCCAATGTCCTTGTGATGAAAAGAGCCATCTACACCCAGAGAGAAGACTGTGGGAACTGAATGTGGATCTCAATATAGCATTTTCACTCTTTTTGCTGTTGTTTGCTTTTGTTTTATTTTCTTTCTCATTTTTTATCTTTTTGATTTGATTTTTCTTGTTCAGCAAGATAGTTGTATAAATATGTATGCATATATTGGATTTAACATATATTTTCCCCATGTTTAATCTATATTGGATTACTTGCTATCTAGGGGAGGGAATGGGGAGAAGGGGGCGGGGGAAATTGGAACACAGGCTTTTGCACATGCATATCTTTTGAAAATTAAAAAGCTTTAATAAAAAGTTATGACAAACAAAACAAAAATATTCTCTAAATCATACTTACATTGATTATATAAAGTCAGAGTGGTAAATTTTTCAGTCCTACCCTCACCTGAATAAAGGTCCTCTCTCTAGTATACCCAAATAATCAACATCAGTCTTAGCTTAGTGAGTTCAGTACTCCTGTTCTGCCTAAAAGTAGCTCATTGTTAGAATGTGGGTTTTTCTTTTTTTGTTTTCCTTTAAATCAAATATAAATCTACATCTGAATATGTCATATGAATCAAATTATGAAGGAACTCTATTCAAAAAGCCTTAAACAACCGGTCACTCCCCAAACTGCATGCTACAAAAAAAATTTCACCTAAAAGTCAGAGAAGAGTCATTCTCCCTCCTTCCATACCCCAAATTGGTCTACCCTTGCTCTTCCAGAATACATCACTGCAATGATGAGGAGCTAGTTTTTAATTCTGTAATATATACTCATCATTTCATCTTCCTCCATACCTAAATGTTTTTATTTTTATCACATATTTGATACTATTTTAATTTAACTATACCTTCAGACCTAAATTATTCTTTTAATACTTCGTCATATAATTCTACTAAAATGTGAGTTCCTTTGTCTAGTGTTTTTTTTTTTTTTACTTCTGTATATGTCCTCTGAGCTTGGCACAGTTCATGTTACATAGTGGGTGCTTAATATTTTGTAACAGAATTAAAATTATGCATCTTCATTTTTGGTTAACATTTCTATATTTGGTAATAAAGGTTTTTTTCTTTGTTTTTTTTTTCTTAGCAAAGTCAACTTTTGGACTGTATTATTCTCATTAATAGAGAAATCCAGAGGGAGATTTATTCTTATGTCCATGAAGGGGATATATGCTTCCTCTCAATAAAGGCTTTTAGTCACATCCTGGACCTGAGATAAGCACAATAAGTAATTTTCATGTGGGGATGCCTATATGTATGTGCACACACACACATATGTATTTAAGTGCTTGTATTTAATGTGAAAAAAGACAAAAATTCTGCCTTCCATGTAACAGACATTACTTTATTTGTTTCTTACTTACATGTAATTTAATGAAGGCTTAAAGCTTCTTGTTAAATACTAGTGGCAGTCCTCAAATTTTTTGTTGTCAGAACTCTTTACTCTCTTATAAAAATATTAAGGCCCTCATAGAGCTTTTAAAAAATATGGATTAAAGCTATGGATATATATTATGTTAGAAATGAAAATTAATTTTCAAAATGTTATTCATTTATATAAAACAACCTATTACATGTTAACATATATATTTCTAAAACCATATTATAATATAGTTTAATTACTTATTCCAACACAATAGTGATGAATGACATTGATTTATATATTTTTGCATATCTCTTTAATATTAGGATTAATGGAAGATAGCTAGATTCTTTTATCTACTTTTAAAGCATTGGTGATATGTTGTTTTGGTTGAAATATATGAAGGAAATCTGGTCTTACACAGAAAAGTAGCTGGAAATGGGAGGAGTATTTTAATAGGAATGTAATATCTTTGAATTATTCTGAAAATAGCTTTGACCTTGTAGACCCCATGAAAGAGTGTCAGGAATCCCTAGGGGTCCTTGGGCTAGGCTTTGAGAAGTGCTGCTCTAGAAGGACAATTTGCAAACACAGGAAAGCACAATGTGAAAATCCTATCTAGGTCACATAATAGTTTGTCCAGGCTTTGGGGACTATAAGAAAGGATGTTTATTGGATGGCATCTCTTATATTTTACATATATTCTTGATTTAAAACCTCCCCATCGATTCTGGATGAAGATATTTTACACATATAGTTCTTACCTAAGACAAAAGCTTAAGCCTTAAAATGAGAATGTCTATAAAGAATTTTTTAAAACCTTAAAATGTGATAGAAATGTCATTCATTATTACTCACCTCTTTTTATTATTTTTCAAATGATGCCTTTCACAATTCCAATAGATTTGGAATAGAAAAGTGCTATCTGCATACAGAGAGAGAACTATGGGGAGTAAATGTGGATCAAAATATAGTATTTTCAACTTTTTTTTTTTGTCTTGTTTCTTGTTTGCTTTTTTTTCTTCCTAGTGGCTTCCTTTTCTTTTGATCTAATTTGTTTTCTTACAGCATGACGAATATGAAAATATGTTAAGAAGAATTACACATATTTAATTTATATTGGATTGCTTGCTGTCTGAGGGAAAGGGGAAGGGAGAGAAAGAGGGAGAAAATTTTGCATCACAAGGTTTTGCAATAATGAAGATTGAAAACTATCTTTGCATATATTTGGAAAAATAAAATACTATTTAAATAAAAAATAAAGCCTTTGAAAAATAGACTTGTAAATGAAAACAATATCAAGAATCTAAAATAAATATATTCCACTGAAATATTTTTTGTTTGTTTTTATTTATTACTTTCTTTTATTCTACTGGATTCACTTCCTGCTGGCCACTAATATGTATTAATTTATTACTGCTATATGACACTGTTCAACTTGGGGTTTTCAATTTGCTATGATTTGGGTACATGAACAGAATTTAAAAAGCCACATACCAAATTTTAATTTGGGCTGACCACTTTTTAGAACAAAATTTTAGATAAATATTGAGAGCATGGGAGCAAGTACTGAAAGTACAAATGGAAAAACTCTTCCAAAGTTTTCAACCAGAAAATGAGGAAATCTGAGGCACAAATAATAGAAATGATTTGCCCATAGGTAGAGGCATAGTAAGTTGCAATAGTGATTTGAACTCAGGTCTTTTGATCACAAATTCAAGGTTCATTACATTCATTGCATATTAACTCCAAGTAATGAAAAAAAAATGTAGTTATCATAATCCTGACTCTCCTATAACATTAGCATTGCCTATGTCTGGAATAGAAAAAAAATATACATATAATCATCTACATTTTTCACTTGGTACTTGGATGATGTGTTAAGGGGGTACTTACTAAATTGTTGAATGAATTCTGCTCATTCTAAAAAGAAAATAAAGTTACTATTTTTCTTTAAAAAATAGTACAAATTTGCATGCTCTATATTCAGGAAACCAAATTAAAGAATAATCTTTCCATTTATCTGAGTATATGTGATAAGAAGAAAAAAATCATTTGAAACTTGTGAGTTGTATTCATTCCAGCTGCTAGGATATATAATCTAATTTCTACAACTATTCTAGTTTTGAAGAGAGAGAAAGAGAGAGAGAGAGAGAGAGAGAGAGAGAGAGAGAGAGAGAGAGAGAGAGAGAGGAAAGAGAGAGAGAGAGAGAGAGAGAGAGGAAAAAAAGCAACTACCCAATAGAGAGTAAGGTCACCCCTTCCCTTGATACAAGCATAATCACTTATGTGATTGAGTTTCCATAAAAGCATCTTTGAATTTTTTGGTAGTAGTTGAAAGGCATACTCATCTATCCCCCTGAGCTTTCAACCTATCCCATGCCTCAGCAAGCACAACATTACAATTTCCAGCAATTATCATAGGTAAATGAGCACATGGAAACAATGCAGATAGCAAGGTTATGAAAAACTGGAACTCTTGAATCATTCAGTATACCAACACTAATACCATACCACATTCCCTCACACCTACAAAGCAGATTATCATGATTACTTATGATTAATTGAGTCTACAAGAGAGTCATTTTTCACTAAAATATTGCTTTTTATTAAATTTATCGTATGGAATCATATAGTATGAAATTCTCTTGTTTTGGAAAAGATAAAAAAATTCCTTCATTAATTTTTTCACTGCTCTGAAAATTTTCTTCAGCACTGGGTTAACTTTTTTAAAAAATGGTAATCCTTCATAACCATTTTCTAGGAAAATATTAAATATAGTTATCTATAACTATATATAATATATAAAACTATAAACATACTTATTGTATCTGAGACAAAATTCCTTAAGTAGCTCCAAGTAAAGGCAGTTAATCTTCTAAAACTGAGAAATTTGCAAAGCTTTTTTTAACATTAAAAAGGAAACCATGTTTTATTCTTTCCCATTCTTTTTTTCATTTTATTGTTTTTTTCTAATAAGTTTATTTTAATACACATTGCTTTATGAATAATTTTGGGAGAGAAAAATCAGAACAAAAGGGAAAAACCATGGGAGAGATTTAAAAAAAAAATAAACAAAAAACAGGAAAAAGAAGTGAACATCACATGTGTTCCTTAGCTCTTTTTCTGGATAGAGGTGGCATATTCTATCCAAAGTTTATTGTGATTGCCTTGAATCACTGAACTTGTTAGAAGAACCAAGTCTTTCCAAGTTGATCATCATGCATTCTTGCTGTTATTGTGTACAATGTATTCCTTGTTCTGCTTGTTTTGTTCACATCAGATCATGCTAATCTTTCCAGGCCTTTCGATACTCAAGTTGTTCATTATTTTTTATAGAATAATAATATCCCATTATCTTCATGTACCACAGTTTGTTCAGTCATTCCCCAATTGGGGGGCATCTACTTCTTTTCCAATTCTTTGCTACCACAAAAAGAGCTGCTAAAAACGTTTTTGTACATGTGGGTCCTTTTCCCTCCTTTATGACTTCCTTGGGATACAAACTCAGTAATGATACTTTTGGGTCAAAGGGTATACACAGTTTGATAGCTGTTTGGATTCCAGATTGCTCTCCAGAGATCATTTCACAACTCTACCAACAATACATTAGTGTCCCAGGTTTCCCATATTCCCTCCAATATTTATCATTATCTTTTCCTGTCATCTTAACCAATCTGAGAGGTGTAAGATGGTACTTCAGAGTTGTTTTAATTTGCATTTCTCTAATCAATAGTGATTTAGAGTATTTTTCATATAACTATAAATGGCTTTAATTTTGTCATCTGAAAATTGTCTGTTCTTATCCCTTGACCATTTATCACTTGGGGAACTTTCCTATTCTTTATGAAGAACATGTATTGATAATACATAGTATCTGAGTCGTAATGAAATTTTAACCTTAAATAACTTAAAATCTTAAGCTATTTAAACTTTAAAATTTAAACAAACTTTTAAAAATAAGCTATTAAAGATTAAACTGTACTAAGATTTGGGGGAGTCCCTATATTCCATTTATTAGTAATCATAATTCCCATTTATACAATACTTTCAAAGTTTACAAAATTCTTCCTTACAGTACTATGAGATAGATAGCATGATATTATGCTCCCCATTTTATTGATGAAAAAGTCAAGAATCAGCGATTACATGAATTGATCATAATCACAAAACCAATAAATGTAGAACTGAGTTATGAATATCAATCCTTTGTCTTTGATACCATATCTAGCACTCTTTCTAGTATTCTTCTTGTCAACAGACTAAAAGCTCAGTATATTAAATGAGTGATGAATTTAAGATTAATCACAATCTTTATCAAAATTATACTCCTTACATTGCAGACCAATTAATTATGCACAATATTGTTTTATATAGAGACAATGTTATGAAGCTGAGCTAGGTTGACATCCTGAAATCCAGTGTTGCAATACCTATTATGGTACCCTGGGAAGTCACTTAACTTAAGTGCCTCAGGCATCTACCTGAAAATTATTTGCTAAAACATCAGTTACCAATACAATCTTGTTTTTATGGCCTTATTGTTGTTTGTGTTTCATTCTTGAAGACAGCCATGACATCAGGGAGGTGATACCCTGTCAA
The DNA here is from genome assembly GCF_902635505.1 of Sarcophilus harrisii. NCBI lineage: Eukaryota > Metazoa > Chordata > Mammalia > Dasyuromorphia > Dasyuridae > Sarcophilus > Sarcophilus harrisii. The sequence continues at coordinate 530,468,224 of NC_045426.1, read as the reverse complement.
ACAAATGAATTGGATTTGCATGAGGGAAGGCTAGTCAATCCTCACTTTGTCCTCTAGAACCATTTGGGTCCAGTGACCAGAGACAGATTAAAATAAGTAGAGATGACCCTGGATATAGCAAGAGACCTTGGCCTTTTAAATTCAGGTCTTTAACAAGTCTTAATTTGACTGAGACAATCATCCATTCAGTGATTAAGGCTAGATAAGAAATAAGGCAGAGAATTCCCTTCAATGAGAGTCAGAATTATTTGCATTTAAGGCATAAGAAAGAAATCTAAGCTGTGAACCCTTTAACACCTTGGATTAAGGTGTTAACTCAGTGGAATTGATGAGATAATGGGTCTCTAGTTCATATATATCTAGTATGATATAATGATATAATCACTCTAGATTGGCTTATACTCAGTATACTGTAATGATATAATTGTAATAGAGTATTTAAACTGGGGACAAAGTCAGACTCGGAGGGGGAAATGGATTGAGACTGACAGACTGTCATACTGCTGGATGAGACTGGGTCAGATAATAAAGACTCTATTCTTGTCCATTCCTGTGGTGTTTATCCTACTGAGACCAAGGCCCTTCTGGAGGACTTCCAGAAAGCTAGTCTGAACATTACACTCACCAAAGTTGTTCTTCCTTTATTCTCAAATACAATATGACACAGGGCTCAGCACCAGGCTAGGACATTTGATATATGCCCACTTCCTTCCTTCTTAGCTTTATATATTGAAATAAACTGGGAAATAACTACTTTTCATAGAAGCAAAGTGTATAATGTGGTTGGATCTTCATTTAGAAAACTATAAAGGAAGAAGTTTTTAAAAATAAACAAAGTTAATTAAAATTGGAAGAGAAACTTTCTATATGTTTTCAAAACACTTGACAACTATTTCTTTATCTTAGTTTCATGGAGAAATCAAAAAAACATTTTTGTATGCTCACAATCTATGGGGGGAAGATTCATATTTTAGGAGAGTGTTCACAGTAAAGTATGTATAGCAAGAGATATCTAGATGGCATAATCAATAGAATGTTCTGCTTGGAATCAAGAAGAGCCAGGATAACCTGAATTCAAATCTAGTCTTAGATATTTGTTAGTACTGTGTGACCTTAAGCAATCACCCAAACACTATTTGCATCAGTTTCCTCATCTGCAAAGTAGTTATAATAATAGCACTTACCTCCCAGGATTGATGTAAAAACAGAAAGAGATAATATTGATAAAGAGCTTAGTGTCTGATACAAAGTAGGTCTTGCATAAATGCCTGTATTTTTATTTGACTTGGATCCAGCAAAATGTGCTGTCTCCTCTAGCATCCAATCCAAGGAGCAAATTGAATGCAAATCAAATCCCTGCTTTATCATTAAAACATTTTCAGAACTTGATCTATGAGCTTAGTTTTTGAAAACAAAAGAAAAACAAAACAAAATAAATAAACAACCTTGTTTTCTGATTTGTCATGATGTCAGTGTAGCAGCAAACCTATAGTATTTATAGTTTTTAATTTTACTCAGTGATGAAAATGGTTACTCTTGTATAGGCTCTCTTAGAAAAACTTTAAATTACTCACAAAAATTAAGTCAAACTATTCAAATCGCTTTGGAAAGATGGAAATTAAAATCTTATAAGGTTAACTTGGAACTAGGAACTTGTATTTAGTTTAAAGTCCCAAATTAAAACTATGAAAGAACATTAGAAGTTATTTTATCCAGTCCTTTCATTGACACGACAGAACAGAGACCCAGAGAAGTATATGACTTGCCTATGGTCATACAATTAGGAATCTGGACCTATAAAACTCTTTCTACTGTTCCAAATATAAAATACTGTTCTGGGTACCTAGTGGCTATGTGACTCAGGGCAAGATATTAAATCTTCCTCAGCATCAGTTTCCTCATATGAAAAAAATGGGGATAATTATAGCACAGAGTTGTTATTAAAATGAAATGAGATAGCATATGTATAGATCTCTGCATACTATAGTTATATAAATGTTATTATTTCAGTGGTCATGAAAAGATATCATTTTAATTTTGGTTTAAAGTGATTCATGAGTATTTTCTAAAAGTTTGATTTAATTAAATAGTAATCATTGGTATTTTAAGTGTGTTCAAGATTAATTAATATGTGTGGGGGGGAAGACAATCCTGGAAAAAAATAGAAAAAATATACCAGGAATATGTTGATAATTAAAAGGTAAAGTAGTCTTAAGAATTTAACAAGATCCTCCAAATTAAATCAATATGTTACCCAATATTTGGTGATATAAATGTACAAACTGACATGAAAATAAAGTCTTCTTTCACCAAAGTATGTAAAACATGAATGAACACAAAAGACCCAAACATTTATAAATTATACAATATTACCATAAAAATTCAAGGATATTAGGTCAGTCTTCTTGTGGTCATCTCTCTAATACAGAATACACCAATTGGAGAATAGCTAAATAAATTGTGTTATATGAAGATCATTGATGCACTGGGAAGACCCAAATCTTTCATTGTTGATCACTGAACAATCTTGCTGTTACTGTGTACAATATACTCTTGATTCTGTTTGTTTCACTCAGCATCAGTTCATGTAAATATTCCCAGGCCTTTCTAAAGTCAGCTTGCTCATTATTTTTTATAGAACAATAGTATTCCATTATTTTCATAGACCACAGTTTATTCAGCTATTCTCCAATTGATGGTCCTCTACCCATTTTCCAATTATCTCATACCTCAAAAAGAGCTGCTACAAACGTTTTTGCACATGTGCTTCTTTTCCCTCTCTTATGATTTCATTGAATACAGACCCAGTAGTGGTAATGCTGGTCAAAGGATATACCCAGTTTGATAGCCCTTTGGACATATTTTTGAATTGCTCTCCAGAATGCTTGGATCATTTCACAACTCCTAGAACAATGCATTAGTGTCCCAGTTTTCCCACATTCCTTCCAACATTTGTCATTGTCTTTTCCTGTCATCTTAGTCAATTTGAGAGTTATGAGGTAGACCTTCAGAATTGTTTTAATTTTCATTTCTCTAATCAATAGTGAGTTAGAGCATTTTTTCATGTGACTATAGATGGTTTTAATTTCTTTATCTGCAAATTGTCTGTTCATAACCTTTGACCATTTATCTATCAATTGGGGAATGATTTATATTCTTATAAATTTTTACACAGTTCTTTATCTATTTTAGAAATGAGACCTTTGTCAGAAACACTGGCTGTAAAAAATTTTTCCCCAGCTTTGTACTTTACCTTTTAATCTCATTTGTGCTGTTTTTGTTTGTGCAAAAACATTTTGTGGGATTAATTTATTTTATTTTATATTTTTCCCATTACATTCAAAATAAATTTTTCTACATTGTTTTAAAAATTCCTGAGCTCCAAGATCTTTCCCCACAATTAAAAAACATGTGAAGCTATGCAAAACAATTCCACAAAAATCAAGCTGTAAAAGAAAACACGGATCTCCCATCCTAATAAAAATTTAAAAAAATTAGAAAAATTAAGCTAAAAATGGGAGAGAGATGGAGAAAGAGAAAATGCTTCAATCTGTACTCAGATACAATCAGTTTCTTCTGTGGGTATGGATAGGATTTTTTATCATAAATCCTTCAGAGCAGTCAAGGATGATTGTACTACTGAGAATAGCAAAGTCATTGCTGTTATTTTGTATACAGTACATTTCATTTTAAGTTCATGGATGACTTTGAAGGTTGTTGTTTGTTTGTTTGTTTTTGTTTTGTTTTGTTTTGTTTGTGAGAGTGTCCTGCTCATCATTTCCTATAGGGCAATAATATTCCATCACCAACACATAGCACAATTTATTAAGTCATTCCCCAATCAATGGGCATCCTTTCAATTTCCAATATTTTAGCTCTGAGAAGAGAGATGCTATAAATATTATTTGTACGTATAGGTCATTTTCCTTTTTTGAAAAAAATCTTTTTTGGTACTTATGCCTATTAGTGGTGTGGTTAGGTCAAAGGATATGAATGAATTTATAACCCTTTGAGTACAGATCATACCTTTGGATCATTTATCATTTGGGAGAGGGCCCTTATTTTTATACAAGTTGACTCAGTTGTTTCTATGTTTGGGAAATGAGGCTTTATCAGAGAAACTTGCTTCAAAATTCTTTGTACAATTGCTATTGCTAACTGTATTTCCCATTTTCCTCCATTTATTCTCTTTCTCCTTTTGCTCTTTCCTTCCTCAAAAGTGTTTTGATTCTGACTACACCCTACTCTTTTTTAACTGTATGACCTCTTTTTTATAACTGTACCCCACTTCCTGTATTTCAATCCCCTCCCCTTTACCTGTAGGATAAGATAGATTTCTATATTTATATTGAGTGTGTATGTTATTTCCTTTTTGAGTCAATTCTGATAAGAGTAAGGGTTTACTTCCTCTCTGTCTGTTCCCCATCTTCCTCGCCCCTATAAAAGTTTTTTCTTGCCTCTTTTTTATGGCATATAATTTGCATTATTCCTCTTCTCCCTTTTCCTTTCTCCCAATACATTCCTCTCTCACCCCTAAATTTCATCATTTAAAAAAAAGATATTTTTCCTTTATATTCAACTCACACCAATGCTCTGTTTATATATTGAGAATATATATACTCCTAACTGCCATAATGATGAGAAAGTGTGTTTGGGTTTTTTTGCTGAGGCAAATTGGAGTTAAGTTACTTTGCCCAGGGTCACACAGATAGGAAGTATTAAGCGTTTGAGGCCAGATTTGAATTCACAATCCTCTTGACTTCAGGACCAGTGGTCTATCCACTGTTCCATCTAGCTGCCCCTGATGAGAAAGGCCAATGAATTACAAGTATCATCCTCCCAGAAGGAATGTAAACGGATAAACTTTATTAAGTGCCTTATGATATCACTTTTCTGATAACCTCTTTGTGTTTTTCCAGAGTCCTGTATTTTTGCTGGGAAAGTGACTTCATTGTAATTCTACCTCCATTGCTCTCTGGAATATTATATTCCAAGCTCTCCAGTGTTTTAATGTAGAAGCTGATAAATCTTGTGTTATCCTGACTGTGGCTTCACTATACTTGAATTGTTTCTTTCTTTATCCTTGCAATATTTTCTCCTTGACCTGGGAGTTCCTGAATTTGGCTTTAATATTCCTGGGAGTTTTCATTTTGGGATCTCTTTCAGGAGGTGATCAGTGAATTCTTTCCATTTCTATTTTACCCTCTGGTTCTAGAAAACCAGGACAGTTTTCCTCAATAATTCCTTGAAAGAAAATGTTCAGGCTCTTTTTTTTTTATTATTATTATGACTTTCTAGTAGACCAAAAATTTTTAAATCATCTCTCCTGGATCTATTTTCCAGGTCAGTTGTTTTTAGAAATAGTTCACTTTTTTTTTCATTTTTTTTTTCATTTTGGGAGTTTTGCTTTATTTTATCTTTATTTCTCATAAAGTCATTAGTTTTCATTTGCTCAATTCTGTTTTTTAAAGAATTATTTTCCTCAGGGAGCTTTTGTACCTTCTTCCTCAATTGACCAATTTTGCTTTTTAAGACACTCTTCTCCTCATTAGCTTTTGGTATTCTTTTTGCACCATTCTTTTTTTTTTTTTTTTTTTTTTGAGATCAGCACATATTTATTTATTTATTTTATTTAATAGCCTTTTATTTACAGGTTATATGCATGGGTAACTTTACAGCATTAACAATTGCCAAACCTCTTGTTCCAATTTTTCACCTCTTACCCCCTTTTCACCCCCTCCCCTAGATGGCAGGATGACCAGTAGATGTTAAATACATTAAAATATAAATTAGATACACAATAAGTATACATGACCAAAACGTTATTTTGCTGTACAAAAAGAATCAGACTTTGAAATATTGTACAATTAGCTTGTGAAGGAAATCAAAAATGCAGGTGGGCATAAATATAGGGATTGGGAATTCAATGTAATGGTTTTTAGTCATCTCCCAGAGTTCTTTCTCTGGGCGTAGCTGGTTCAGTTCATTACTGCTCCATTGGAAATGATTTGGTTGATCTCGTTGCTGAGGATGGCCAGATCCATCAGAACTGGTCATCATATAGTATTGTTGTTGAAGTATATAATGATCTCCTGGTCCTGCTCATTTCACTCAGCATCAGTTCGTGTAAGTCTCTCCAGGCCTTTCTGAAATCATCCTGTTGGTCATTTCTTACAGAACAGTAATATTCCATAATTTTCATATACCACAATTTATTCAGCCATTCTCCAACTGATGGACATCCATTCAGTTTCCAGTTTCTAGCCACTACAAAAAGGGCTGCCACAAACATTCGTGCACATACAGGTCCCTTTCCCTTCTTTATAATCTCTTTGGGATATAAGCCCAGTAGTAACACTGCTGGATCAAAGGGTATACACAATTTCATAACTTTTTGAGCATAGTTCCTAACTACTCTCCAAAATGGTTGGATTCGTTCACAACTCCACCAACAATGCATCAATGTCCCAGTTTTCCCACATCCCCTCCAACAATCATCATTATTTTTTCCTGTCATCTTAGCCAATCTGACAGGTGTGTAGTGGTATCTTAGAGTTGTCTTAATTTGCATTTCTCTGATTAATAATGACTTGGAGCATCTTTTCATATGACTAGAAATAGTTTCAATTTCTTCATCTGAGAATTGTCTGGTTCATATCCTTTGACCATTTTTCAATTGGAGAATGGCTTGATTTTTTATAAATTAGAGTTAATTCTCTATATATTTTGGAAATGAGGCCTTTATCAGAACCTTTGACTGTAAAAATATTTTCCCAGTTTATTGCTTCCCTTCTAATCTTGTCTGCATTAGTTTTGTTTGTACAAAAACTTTTCAGTTTGGTATAATCGAAATTTTCTATTTTGTGATCAGTAATGATCTCTAGTTCTGCTTTGGTCATAAAGACCTTCCCCTTCCACAGGTCTGAGAGGTAAACTATCCTATGTTCCTCTAATTTATTAATAATTTCATTCTTTATGCCTAGGTCATGAACCCATTTTGACCTTATCTTGGTGTACGGCGTTAAGTATGGATCAATGCCTAGTTTCTGCCATATTAGTTTCCAATTTTCCCAGCAATTTTTATCAAACAGTAAGTTCTTATCCCAAAAGCTGGGATCTTTGGGTTTGTCAAAGACTAGGTTGCTATAGTTGTTGACTGTTTTATCCCTTGACCCTAACCTATTCCACTGATCAACTAATCTATTCCTTAGCCAATACCAAATAGTTTTGGTAACTGCTGCTCTATAATATAATTTTAGATCTGGTACAGCTAAGCCACCATCATTTGATTTTTTTTTCATTAATTCCCTTGAAATTCGACCTTTTGTTTTTCCATATGAATTTTGTTGTTATTTTTTCTAGGTCATTAAAATAGTTTTTTGGGAGTCTGATTGGTATAGCACTAAATAAATAGATTAGTTTAGGTAATATTGTCATCTTTATTATATTTGCTCACCCTATCCAAGAGCATTTAATATTTTTCCAATTGGTTAGATCAGACTTAATTTGTGTGAAAAGTGGTCTGTAATTTTGCTCATAAAGTTTCTGATTTTCCTTTGGCAGATAGATTCCTAAATATTTTATATTATCAGTAGTTACTTTAAATGGAATTTCTCTTTGTAACTGACTGTTGGATTTTGTTAGTGATATATAAGAATGCTGATGACTTATGTGGGTTTATTTTATAACCAGCAACTTTGCTAAAGTTGTGGATTATTTCTAATAACTTTTTAGTAGAATCTCTGGGGTTCTCTAAATATACCATCATGGCATTGGCAGAGAGTGATAATTTGGTTTCCTCATTGCCTATTCTTATTCCTTTAATCTCTTTTTCAGCTCTTATTTTTGCACCATTCTTAATTCTGTTCTTATTTACCTCTATCTCTCTTACTTGATTTTTAAAATTCCTTTTGAGGTTTTCCATAGCCTAAGCCCAATTCTTATTTTCCTTTCTTTTCTTTATTTATTTTTTTTTACTTTTTATCATCTTTTGAGTGTGGGTTTTGATCATCCTTGTCACCATAATAACTTTTAATAGTCAGAAACGTTGTCTGGTCATTTTCCTAGCTGTTTTACTTGGCTTTTAGATCTTTGTTTAAGTAGGGCTCTATTTCCAGGGTGGAGGGCATACTGTCCCAAGATTCAGGGGTTTTGTGCAACTGTTTTCAGGGATCCTCCTAGGGACCTTATCCTAAGCACTTTTTTCTGCCCTGAAGCTGTTAGGAGTGCCTCCATTCCACTATAGCAGTAAGATCTGGTGTGCTGCCCCATTCTGGGACTGGAGCCCCACTGACCAGGTTTGTGCTGATGTGGCCTGAGCTGGGACTGCACCCTGGACTCCCACCCCATTATCATAGACCCTCTCCCCAATTTTCTGAGTCTTCCCTAGTGTCCTCAGACCTAGAGGTCTTGAAGCCTCCAGAATTGCTCTGATTCAGAGGTCCCATTTCACTGATGCTGGGGTCTGGTCAGGAGCTGGACCAGGGGCTGTGCTGGTGCACTCTCCGCTGGAATTGCATGCTGAACTCCCACTCTGGTTCCATAGACTCCCTGTACTGATCCTCTAGGTTCTCTCTGGTGTCTTTAGGCTGAGAAGTCTGGAAGCCACCTGTACAGCCACTGATTCAGAGGTTGGGCAGGGCTGGGCCAGGCTGGGACTGGGGCTGGATCCAGGGCTGCCCTGGTATGGCCTGCACCAGGACTGAATGCTGGACTCCTATCCTGGTGTTACAGACCTTTTTTTACTGAGCTTCTAAATTGCCTTCAACTGGAAAATGTTCTATACCATCTTTTTGGGTATTCTGATGCTCTAAAATTTATTTAGAGTTATTATTTAAAGAATCTGGAGCAGTTTGGGGAGAGATTGGATAATTTAATGATAATATAATATAGTTTAAGATCTGGTACCAGGACATAGCATAATTTAAACAAGCATAGCAAACCCTATTTTGATATGCACTTAATATTAAGTTCCATTTTGGGGAAAGCACCTGAAAAATAAGTCATAATATATTTCTGCATCAGACTTGAGATTCAGACTTGAGAAAGATTATAATCTTGAATTTATATTTTTGCCATTACTACCTTATTAAATTGTTGGACTTTGGAGTGACCACTATGAAATAAGTTTACCTTGCCCCGAACACTACTGCCAAAACACTTTACTATGTGTTCTCTATCTGAAAAGGGTTATTAGAAAAGGCCCCACATAAAATCACTATAGACAAAGATGCCAAGAGGATGCAGGCTTTGTTTAAAATGCTTATAAGTTGTATCCTTAATCACATAATGTAGAAAACTTATCTTCTCAATTAAATTTTGAAGTCAATTTTCATGCACAGATTCACTCCATTAATAAAATAGGACACAGAAAAAAATATAATTTCCCCTCACTTAACAGCCTAGTAGTATGTCCCTTGCAATGGGGCTGTTTACATTAGATTCACTTGTGATTACACTCAGAGCTATTGTCGGATTATGAGTGCCTTTAGCTTCTAATGCTGCCTCAAATGTCAATCTTTATATTACTGAAGGACAATTAGGCAAACCATGTAATTGTATTGTCACTTATTAATTTCAAGCTCCAATGTCATAAATTATATGCCTTAATTAATACTGTGTGTCAATCGCAATCTGCAACTTTGAATGCAGAAGGAGGTTAACAAGAATACATAATTAAAAGAAAACAGTGAATAAGGGCACGGCTGAACAGTTTATAAAATTAGGCAAGAAAACTCATGCAGTGTCAGCATTCTAGGCACAATGATAAAAAAAAAAAAAAAGGATTAATAAAAGAGAGAACAGGAATGGAATCCTTAAAGTGAAGCAGAAGTTAAGTCTGTGGAACCAGGATGAAGAAATGAACTCATGACACTTAAACTCTAATTATCCAGAATGCTCAGGGAATGGGCTTTTATAGGTAACTGAATTTTCTGGCTAACTGAATTAACAAATCTTTTTTTGTTTCAAATTTCAGTGCTGAGATCTTCCTTAAATCACTTTCCTGCCTTAGTGAGTACAGTGGAGTGAACATAATAACTCAATCTTTCTTTGATGAATGAGAATATTGCTGATTATCTTCAGGCAGCTCCTTTACTAACTAAACCTCCAATGGGAACTTTGTTCTTTGCAATTTAGCCTTTCCTATAAAAGCAAACAATCTGTTTAGTTGAAGGGCCTAATTAGTTAAATTCCAGTTAATTGAGGATTTACTATAATTACACTACTATAAATAGGATATTTATTTGCAGAAAGAAGAAAAGGAGGCTAATTTGGGAACTAAACCTTTCTCCCAACAAAAGATAATGTAAAGAAAAAACAAAATATATGTGAATATGCCTAGAGTCTTTGTGAGATAGGATAATAGGCCCATATTCAGAGTAGATTGCAACTTTAGTGAGATTAATAGGTTAAATAAAACTATATGCCAAATGAAGTAGCAAGTACTGTTATATAGGAGTGGGGAATAAGAAGAATTGTTTGTTGTTGTTGTTGTTGTTGTTGTTGTTGTTGTTGTTTTCCAAAAGAAAAATTCTTCAATGCCAGTGGGTGGCCAGTGGGTGCCAGTGAGACTGAAAATAGAAATAGAAAAAGAAACCTGGGGAAAAAAACACAACATGGGAACCAAGTGTTTAATAAGCTTAGTTCTAGTAGTTGCCACAATCCCCCTGGTAGCATGAGTTCGCAGGAAACTCACAGCAGTAATAATTGTGTGAAATAAGTAGAGGGAAATGGACATAAACTACACTTCACTTAACCACTGGGAAGTGTATTCCCTATATATGTTCATCTGTCTTGTTAGGTTCTGACCATCTTTCCCCTGCTAATGCAGAGGACTTTTAAAAATAATAATAATAATTTGTTGTAAAAATAATCCCAACTAGGAAACTAATTTTAAAATCAGATTTTATTCATGGTACTAGATTCATATTGTTTCCAAACATGGTATAAAAGATATATTACCTCATTCCAGAGTAAGTGTAATATATTCTTTTTCTTTAAAGTTGTGTTGTTGAGTCTTCTGGGGCTTGTCCAACACTCTCTGATCTTTTTTGAGGGTTTTTTTTGGTAAAGATACTGGAGTAGTTTGTCATTTCCTTCTCCAGTTCATTTTACATATCAGAAAATGGGTGGGAGTGACTTATCTAGGGTCTCACAGCTAATAAGTGAAAACTCATGAATCTAATTTTTCTTGATTCCAAACTCAGCATGCCATCTATCCCCCTCCCCCATTAAAAGGTATAGGTACCCAAATAATAATAGGCACTCATAAATCCCTGGTGAATTGAATCAAAATAATTGAAACAATAGACCCTTGTTGTACCTTTTTATATAGTAAACTTAAAATTGTCAAATTGCCTCATCTCATTCAGGTTTCCTGCTTTCTGTTTGCCAATTGTACCTGTGATAGACATATGCAAATTGGGGGAGAAGTGAATGTAGGAAAGGAGTTGGGTTTTATAGAAGCAACTGGATTTTTTGACCACTAGTTTTCTAGTTAATTTGCTCAGTAGACATAAAACATAGACTCATATCAGAACTTCCTTTTATAATATACCAATAAACATTCCCCTTCTTGTCTTCATAAAGCTCCCACTTCACTCCTACTTCTTCTAGGCATCATATTAAAGAATACTGACACTTATGGCTAACTGGAACAAGAGTATAAGACAGGAGAATGGCTATTTGGACCATGCTAAGTAAAGGATAAAATTTAAGCTTTAGGAAGCCAGGAATTTGTGCAGGGAATCTCTGAAATTCAGAATTGACTACATGTGTATAAGGATTTGCTACCTTTGCTTTCCTTAAGCAAACATAAGCATAATTTCAATTACTCTCCATTGCTTAACTATTTTTTCCAAATCAATTTGGCTCACCCAACACCTAGAAAATTGAAATTCTATAGAATTTAGAGTGCAAGACATAAAAGTCAAAATATATTATTTTGTTGTTATCTAGATTGTTTCCCATATTCCTTATTTTTTTTTCAAATTTTAAAAATTCTCTGATTAATTTTTTTCTTTAAAGCTTAGATGATGATATATTATGTATAATCTAGATAAAATCTTACATTACTAGGCCCTGTGATATTAGGAACTTTTTGGTATAAAAGAGAGGAGCAATCAAGTCACAGAAGTAAGCCTTATGGAAAAATTCCCTGCCTAGGGTAACCATAACTACTTTATTACAATTCTTGATGTGTTTTTTTTTTTAATTCAACCATGTTTTATTTTTTAACTCCAAGTTGTCTGGGCTCCCCATCATCTCCCCTTTCTCTATCCATTGAAAAGGCATAAGAAAAAAGTATTTATAAAGATTTATAATCAAAATGAAGGAACAAAGGAAGGAAAGAAGAGAGGAGATGGGGAGGAAGGAGAAAAGTCTATCTTCTGAGTCTATCACCACTTTTTCAGCTTTCTTTCTGCAAGTGAGAAGTCTATTTTATCACCTCGTTACCACTAAAATCTTCAAGGGAGTCAAAACCACAATAGGAGTAGGGCTAGGTCTTGTTCATGATCTAGGTAGTCATGAACTAGATCACTGCTAAGGTTCTTTTCGATTCTAAACCTGAATAATTGAACATTTATTTGTCTTCAGAAGAACTAGTGGCCTAAATTCAGTTTTCATGTTCCCGTGGTTGAATGAAAACTCTGGTTCCATGTAAGTGAATCTATACAATAACCAAAAACTGATCATATTCCTATATAACAGAGAAATGGAATGGAAGTTTCAGTATTTAGTTTAGTTAACTGCTTACATTAATATTTGAAAGGGTAAAAGAACAACTCTATTCTTAGTTTGGGAGATCAGTAGATGGAGGAGTTAGAGCATCAGTGCTTTACAAGAGAACAACACAAAACATTAGATTCTCCCCAATCTCTGTGTTTTCTTCAAGGCATACTAGGCATTTGGGAAGGAACATTAATTCTTGTGGATTACAGTCCAAATCCCATCAGCATTTTCAACTTAAATGATTGTAAAGTAGGGTATTGGTTATACTTCCAAATCTAAGCAAGCTCTCCTCTTGTCCCTGATTATTAATTACTTCATCGATTACAAAAGAAGTCTGGGTGTTTTCCTGACCTTTATAATTGTTAGAGTCAGCAGTGATGAGGATATTCAGAGTCACTATTGCTAATTGTATTTTCCTCCATTCTGTTTAATTTCTCTATTTTCTTCTTCTATTTTCTTTCTCTTTTCACTCTGTCCTTTCTCAAAATGTTATGCTTCTGACAATCCCATCCCCCAAAATGCCCTCCATTCTTTCACCCCTCCCTTCTCTTATGCCCTTCCCCTCTTACTTTCCAGAAGGGCAAGATAGATTTCATACATATTTGTGTACATATGTATAACAGCTTTTTATTTTTTTAAGTATATGAAAAAAAGATTTTACTGCAAAACCTTGTGTTCTAATTTTTTCTCCTTCCTTCCTCCCTTCCCCTAGACAGCAAGCAATCAAATATAGATTAAACATATGCAATTCTTCTAAATATATTTCCATATTTGTCATGATGCACATGAAAAATCAGATTACAAGAGAAAATAAAAACACAAGAAAGAAAACTAAACAAATAAACAACAAAAACAAAAAAAAGGTGAAAACACTTCAACACATTCAATCTCTATAGTACTCTCTCTGAATGTGGTTTGCTCTTTTTATCAAGTCTATTAGAATTGCCTTGAATCACCTCATTGTTCAAAAATCAGGTCCATTACAGTTATGGTTATTGCTGTGTACAATATTCTCTTGGTTTTTACTTATTTCACTTAACATCAGTTCATGTAATTTTCTTTAATCAGCCTGATGATCATTTCTTACAAAACAATAATATTCCATTATATTCATATACCATAACTTATTCAGTCATTCCCCAACTAATGAACATCTACTCACTTTCCAATTCCTTGTCATCATGAAGAGAGCTGCTACAAACATTTTGTACATGTGGATTCAGAACCATTTTTATGTTTTTAATGTTCTCTTTGGGATACAGAACCATTAGAGACACTGGTAGATCACAGGATATGCACAGTTAATAGCCCTTTGGGCACAGTTCCAAATTTCTCTCCAGAATGATTGTCTCAGTTCACAGTTCCACCAACAAAGCATTAGTGTCCCAATTTCCCACATCCCCTCCAACATTTATCATTATCTTTTTCCTATCATCTTAGCCAACCTTAGAGATGTAAATTCGTACCTAAGAATTGTCTTAATTTAAATTTTGCAAGATAGATTTCTTACCCAATTGGATGTAGATGTTATCCTTCTTTCAGCCAATTATGATAAGGGTAGGTTCACTCACTCTCCCTTAGTTCCCCCTTCTTTCCTCCATTGTAAAACCATTTTCATTTTCTTGCCTCTGTCTCTTTCTCTCTCTCTCTCTTTTTTTTTTTTTTTTTTTTTTTGCTGAGGTAGTTGGGGTTAAGTGACTTGCCCAGGGTCCAACAGCTACAAAGTATTAAGTGTCTGAGGGCACATTTGAACTCAGGTCCTCATGACTTCAGGGCTGGTGCTCTAACCACTGAGCCACCTAGCTGCCCCCTTTTTGTCTCTTTTGAGTGAGATTATTTACTCCATCCTACTACTCCCTTTCCCCTTAATATGTTTTTCTCTCTTTGTTAAAAAATATATCATTTCTTTATATTCAACTCATACCTGTTTCCTCTCTTTATATATATGCTCCTTTTAACAGCCCTAATAATAAGAAAGTTCTTATGAGTTACAAGTATCATCTTCTCATTTAGAATATAAGTAGTTTAACTTTATCAAGTCTCTTGTGAGTTCCCTTTCCTGTTTTCCTTTTTAGGCTTTTCATGAGGCTTGTATTTGACAGCCAAATTTTCTATTCACTTCTGGTCTTTTCATCAAGAATGCTTAACAGTTCCCTATTTCACTAATTTTTTTTTCAATGAAAAAAATGTTTCTCTGAAGAGTTATATTCAACTTTGCTAAGTGGGTGATTCTTGGTTTTAATCTTAGATCCTTTGCCCTATAGAATATATCCCAAGTCCTCCAGTCCTTTAATGTAATAGCTGTTAATTCTTGTGTTATCCTGACTGTAGCTCCACAATACTTGAATTATTTCTTTCTAGATACTCACAATATTTTCTCCTTGATATGGAAACTCCAGAAATTGGCTATAATAATATTTCTGAGGGGTTTCTTTTTGAGATCTCTTTCAGAAAGTCGTCAGTAGGAACTTTCAATTTCTATTTTATCCTCTGGTTCTAGAATATCAGGACAGTTTTCTTTGATAATTTCTTGAAATATGATGTCTAGGTTCTTTTTCTGATTATGAATTTCAAGTCATCTAATAATTTTTAAATGATCTTTCCTGGATCTCTTTTACAAATCAGCTATTTTTTCTCATGAGATATTTCCCATTGTCTATTTTTTCATTCTTTTGGTTTTGTTTTGTTGTTTCTTGAGTTCTTATAAAGTCATTAGCTTCCATTTAATGAATTGCATTTTTAAGGAATTAGTTTTTTCAGTGAACTTTTTTTTACTTTTTCCATTTGTCCAATTCTACTTTTTAACCCTGGTGGATTTTTGTTCCTCTTTTCCATTTGATAAACTGTGCTTCTCCAAGCATTCTTGTCCTTGTTGACTTTTTTGTGCTTTTATCATTCATCCTAGACTGTTTTTTAAGGTATTTTTTTTGTTGTTCAGTATCTTTTTTGTATTTTTGTTCATTTTCTTTTCCAGGCTATTAACTTGTTTTTCATGATTTTCTCATCTCACTATCATTTCTTTTCCCAATGTTTCCTCTCCCTCTCTTGCTTGTTTTTCAAAATTATCTTTTCATTATCTGAAACCAATTCGAATTTTTCTTGGAGGCTTTAGATGTAAGAACTTTGACTTTGTTATCATCTTTTGAGTATGCGTTTTGATCTTCCTTGTCACCATAGTAATTGTCTATGATCAGATTTTTTGTTGTTGTCTGCTCATTTTCTCAGCCTGTTTCTTAGCTTTTAGCTCTTCATTAAAGTAAAGCTCTGTTTTTCAGGGTGGAAGGTGCAATGTTTCATGCTTCATATTTTTCATGCAGCTGTTTCAGAGATCTTTCTAGGGATCTCTAAGTTTTCAATTCTTTTAAAGTAATATGATTTAAAGAGAAGTGTGTTTGAGTGAGCACAAGCACTCTTTTCTGCCCTTGAACTGTCAGAAACGTTTCTATCCACTCCAGGATAACTTCTAGTGAGCTAGTGTTTTTAATCACCCTAGGACTATGAGCTAGCACTGCAACCTAGATCATCTGTGTAACTATTGCAAAAACTGCTTTTCCCTGCTTTTGCCACTGTTGCTAAGGTTCCCAAGGCCTACTCTAATATGCTGGGACTGGGTCTGTGTTGGCAAAGCCTGCACAGAGACTGTGTTTTCATCCCACCTTGATGCAGCAGATCTTTCCCACTGACCTTCTAAGTTGTCTTCAACTGGAAATTGGTCCAATTGGTCTTTCTGTGAGTTCTGATGCTCTAAAATTTGTTTAGAATTATTATTTAAAGGTATTTGAAAGAATATGAGAGACAACTCAGGCAGGTCCCTGTCTACTCCACTATATTAGCTCTGCCTCCCGATTCAGGAGTTTGCTCTTTTCAGAGATACTTCTAAGAACTTAGAAATTTTCAGTTCTAGCAAGGTGATATGACCGAAGGCAAGGTGTGTTTACTAATCTCCTGGTTTGTGCTTCAATCTATTAGTGACCAACTCTTTCCTGTCCTAGAACTGTGATGAGGATCACTTCTCAGCTGAAGCAGCAAGGTCTGGGGTGATAGTGCACCTCTGCATCCTGGGACTGCCACCCAGGACACACCCTGATCGGAGTGGGGGCAAAGCAACAGAGTCCTACCTCAGTGCTAACAGAGAGACCCCTGTAATCGCTTTCTTACTAGTGGTTCTTTACTGTCTGTGGACTGAGAGCTTAGGAAACAGCTACTGTTGCTGATTATTAAGTGACTCCCAAGATCTGATCTGGCTTGCTAGGACTGGTTGAGAAAAAAAGTCCTACTTCAGCCTTCAATAGACTCTCACCTAGGTGTGACAGGAATTCTTAATGATCTTCTAAGTTGTCTTTGGCTAAAAAAATTTTTTTCTCTTTCCTTTTCTGGGTTCTGCTGTTTCAGAAATTGCTTTATGGCATTATTTAAAAGTTTTTGAAGGTGTTGGGGAAAGCCCAGATCAGTCATTGCTTTTTCTCCACCATCTTGGCTTTGTCCTCCCAGGAATGAAGCTTTTGAGGGTTATCAAATGAGATAACACCCTAAAATATATGAAACATTTTTAGCAGTACTATCTTTGATTACTAATCTTTTCTAACAATTGAGGAATGAATTAAAAATATATCAAAATATCAAAAATATCATTTTACAAAATAAGATCTGTACAAAATAGGATCCATCATTGATGGAGGGAAATTCTGGTGAGGAACTACCTCTATCAATGCAAATTGCCTACTCTGAAGCTTACAATATTAGGATCATCTGGAGCCCAGAGTCACACAGCAGGTATGTGAAAAAGGCAGATTTGAATTCAGATTGTCTTCATTCCACAGCCACCTTTCTATTCAGAGTATCAAATATGCCCCTCTAGATATAACTTACAGAATGAGAAATAGAGAGAATTCAAAAAATGTGGAAGGATATGTGAAGGGATGAAGAGTTATTAAAACAGAACAAAGAAAAGTCTACAGAATTAATTAAACAATATAAGTAAAGTCAATTTGGAGAAACATCACAACTCTGATCAAATAACATGATTTAAAAAAAAACACATCTTTTTTGTGAAACATAAAAAGTAAATTACTTTCCTCTGTAAAGTTAACTTTGTAAACAAATTTTTGGGGAGGGACATTATGAAGTAATCTGCTGTGTCCAAAACAAATTATAAGGAAAAAGCTTTATACATGCTTGTTGATTATCTATCTGACTATCCATCAATCTATCTAAATGATACAGAGTTGCAGAGATTTTAAAATGACAAGCAAAAGAAACTAAAATTTATCCACTAAAAGATTTTTTTTTGCTTTCTTGTTTGTCCTAAATAGAAAAGTGACAAGACTACATCTAAGTACTTTGACATTTACGTGGTATTTATAGGAAGCATGGATTCAATCAACAAGAGAATGAAGATAAGAGTCCAATTAGAAAAACATTTCAGTAATCTCATTGGGTGGTAATGAGAACATGAATTAGGGTAGTTCCAAGGGGAAAATAAAAGAGAGAGGATAGATAGAAGATGTAGAATTTACAAGAGTTGATCCTTATTGTTCCTGAGAGAAGAATGGAAAAGTCAAATAATTTTGTGGATTTTTATTTTTATTTTTTAATTAATTAATTTTGGTTATATGTGTACATTTATTAAAAAAGCACATTTCTTTATAAATCATGTTGGAATAGAATCAGAGCAAAATAAAAGCCATGAGAAAAAAAGGAAACAAAAAGAAAAAAAAAAAAACTACATGCTGTTGACTTACATTCAGTCTTCATAGTTCTCTCTCTGGAGGCAGATGGCATTTTCCATTCAAATTTCCATCCAAAATTATTGGGATGGCTTTGGATCACTGAACCACTGAGAAGAACCAAGTCTTTCAGAGTTGATTATCCCACAATCTCACTGGTACTCTGTACAATGTATTCCTGGTTTTTCTTGTTTTGCTCAGCATCCGTTCATGTACATTTTTCCAGGCCTTTCTAAAATCAGCTTATTCATCATTTCTTATAAAACAATAGTATTCCATTACTTTCATATGACATAACTTATTAACCATTCCCCAACTGATGGGCATCTACTCATTTACTAATTCTTTGCCATCACAAAAAGATCTGCCTCGAACATTTTTGCATCTGTGGGTCCTTTTCCTTCATAACTCCTTGGTTTTAACATAGAAGACAGGTACTACTGACCAAAATAATCTCTTCTCTCTAATTTTCAACTTTTTTCAATCAACTGATTCATTTCATACCACTCTTAAATCTGCCCAAGACTGTTCCATCTTTAAAACATTCCCTTTGCCCTTTCATCCCCTCAAGATTTTGTCCTATACTCTCTTTGTCCCTTTTTATATAAACTCTTTGAAAAAGTTGTCTATACTCACTCTTCTACTTCCTCTCATCTCATTTATTCCTCAACCTTTTGTAGTCTGGCATTCAACTTCATCAGTTAGCTAAAACTACTCTCTCAAACATTATCAATGATTTTTAAATTTCCAAATCTAATGATCCATCTAATCTTGTTAGACCTATTTCCTTTATGGATATTGCTAACCACTCATTCCTCCTGGATACTTTATCCTTTCTGGTTTTCCATGATCCTGTTCTCTACTAGTTTGCCTCCTATCTGTCCCTTTTCAATTTCTTTTGTCAATTCATCATCCAGATCATTCCACCTTAACTGTGGATGTTCCCTAAGGTTGTAATATTTGAGTCCTCTTTTATTCTCCCTCTATGCTTTCTTTCTTGGAAACCTCTAGGTCTAACTATCATCTCTATGTGGATGACTCCCATATCTAAATAGGTAAACCAAATCTCTCTCCCTGAGCTTCAGTCTCTCATCATCAATTACTTTTTGACCATTTCAGTATATCTGTCTTAGAGAAATCTAAGCTTAAAATATCTAAAATTGAACTTATCTCTCCCTATAAAAACCTTCTTTCTTCCAAACATCCTTATTTCTAAGAAAAGCACCATGAATACTCCTATATCTCAGACTCATAAACTCCCTAAACCCAAATAGGTGCCTTTTATCACAATTTCTATCTTTACATTTCTTTGATCCCAACTCTTCTGCACATTCACACAGATATCATTTAGTACAGGTCCTCATGACCTGGTGCCTAGATTACTACAATAGCCTCCTAATTGTTCTCCCTACCTCATGTCCATCGCCATTAGAGTCCATTCTACATACTTCAACCAACTAATTTCATTTATGTTATTTTGCTCTTCATTTTGAAAGAGAACTATTTATTTCATGAATGAAATCTTGATTTCTGAATCAGATTTAAATGAAGCAGTTGCACAAAATCATCATTCTCATGTTCTCTTATAGAGTCAATGAATTCCAGTGGCAGGACAAAGGTCATGTGGCATATTTGTCGTCTGACCAAGTTCTAAGCATTCCACAGAACCTGCTTTAGCCACTTCATGGTGGTCATAACAAATTTTTCTTGTCTGCTCATTCCACTAAGGGATATCTTCACATGCTTAGAATGGACAGTCCGCTAACTCACTGATGGGTTTGAGGCCCATTGCATACCCTCAGTCTTGTGTCAAACCATTTAGTGAGACAGTTTTACTAGGGTACAGCTGCTGTGCATAGAGAACCACAGAGGAAGGTTGGATGACAAGTGGACACCAATTTGGACTCAGCAATCTTCCTCCCAGAAGTGCTGGTCTTCCCTGAATACCC